>NC_142737.1:10952500-11172500 GCF_051943395.1 Hippocampus bargibanti | reverse complement strand
TATGGCGACAAAGGAA
Organism: Hippocampus bargibanti; assembly: GCF_051943395.1. NCBI lineage: Eukaryota > Metazoa > Chordata > Actinopteri > Syngnathiformes > Syngnathidae > Hippocampus > Hippocampus bargibanti. The sequence continues at coordinate 11,172,484 of NC_142737.1, read as the reverse complement.
AGACCGAGGTCATCGAGCTCCACAGCCGGTCCAATAAGTTTGAGAGAAGATCCACAGACATATTCAAGGTAACCTATTCTTTAAAAAAAGGCATTTCCTCAAGACCCCAAGATGACCAGCTACACCAGACATGGCCAAATGTTACAAAAGTTACAAAAGAGCAAAGTGAGTATTCAATTGCAATTTTCATTGCCAATTCAATTTTTATATGCATGTTTCAAATCAACCAAACACATGCTTAAATTAGCTGAAAGTAAAATAAAAAAAAGCAAATGTACAACACAGAATGGCCTGCTGAAATGTATTTAAATGAATTCCTGTTATGTATATGTAAAGAATGTCCGCCAAGGTTGCCCCCCCGCCTATATTTTTAACACACCAAATCTGGCCTCCTTTGCAAAAAAAATGGACATCCCTGTGCTACACTCTCAATTATACAATTATCTCTATTTTTACTTCGGGATTTGCCAAAAATGTTGGTTTATTCAAGCTATAACTTGTTTGCTCTCTGTTGGTTGTGTATTGGCTATTCGTTATCTAGCTAGCTAGCTAGCTATTAGCTATATAATAGCTAGCTAGTAGCTAGCTATCTATTAGCTAGATGCCTATAAAATAGCTACCTAGTAGCTTGCTATCTATTAGCTATATAGCTATTAGCTAGCTAGCTAGCTTTCTATCTATTTGAATGACTTCTGGGTTGAGTGAACGCTGGCGCGTGTGGCTGCCGCTGATCACCCACAGAAAAATTTGTCCTGTGACTGTAGAGTGACCTTGAAAGTTTTGAAAGGCGCTTATAAATGAAATGTATTATTATTATTATTATTATTATTATTATTATTATTATTATTATTGTTATTATTGTTTTTGTTGTTGTTGTTGTTCTTCTACATCTTCTTCTTCTTCTTCTTCTTCTTCTTCTTCTTCTTATTATTATTATTATTATTATTATTATTATTGTTTTTGTTGTTATTATTGTTTTTGTTGTTCGTCTTCTTCGTCTTCTTCTTCTTCTCCTTCTTCTCCTTCTTCTTCTTCTTCTTCTTCTTCTTATTATTATTATTATCATTATTATTATTATTATTATTATTATTATTATTATTATTATTATTATTATTATTATTATTATTATTACATGAGCCACATCTGCCTAAAAGTGTATGAACCAACCCCTCTTGTCACTCCCGCCCCCCAAGATCGAAGCCAGAGACGTGGGAAAGGTGTTCAAGATCCGCATCGGCCACGACGGCTCGGGCGTCGGATCCGGCTGGTTCCTAGACACGGTGGAGGTCAAGCACCTCGCAATGGTTGCGGTGCCAAAGGAGAAGAAGAAAGAGGAAAAGAAGAAGAAGAAGAAAAAGAAGAAGGATGAAGATGAGGAGGAGGAAGAAGTGGAGGAAATGCAAGAAGTGGTGGTGACGTATAGTTTCCCTTGCGGCCGGTGGCTTGCCCACGGGGAGGAGGACGGCGAGCTGCAGGTGGAGCTGCTACCTGAAGGAGCCGAAGAACTAGAAGGTAAACACTCCCTTAGTTGGATGAAAATGTAATCCACTTAATTAACTCATTCACTGCCATTTACAAATTTATTCGGGAATTGAAACTATGACGTAGAGCGCCATTCCTGAATTTGCTTGGGTTTTGGTTTTTCTTGCTGGGGTGCCGATAAAGCGATGGGAAAAAAACCTCTGGCAATGTTTTTCGCATCCACAAGAGGGCATCATTTCCCTTTTTTCCATGTTAGCGCTTTGTTCCAGCTTCAGCTGTTGTGAAAGCGCTATATAAACAAATATGTATGGATTGCATTGTACGTATTTTGGATAGCCTATAATTTAGGAAATACAGCATTTTCTGCACTATAAGGCGCACCTAAACGCCTTCAATCTTTTTCAAAAGCTGACCATGTGCCTTAAAATCCAATGCACCCTTTACCTGTATATGGAAAACTATATGAAAAAATATGTCATTCATTGAAGGTGCTCCTTACAATCCCATCCGTCTTATACAGTGAGACCTCAACTTACGAACTTAATTGGTTCCCAGACAGAGTGTGTAAGGCGAAAAGTGTGTATCTAAAAAAAAAAATTCCATAGGAAACCATTAAAATGGGAATCATCCGTTCCCGGGTTTCCATAAAATATACTTTTCAACTAAATAAGCCTTAAAACTACACACAACATACCTTATTCTATGTATAATAAATGTGCTATTGTATTGTAATGAAAGAATTACACTGCATTATATCATAAAGTCACTTTATTTACATTTGTGATGGTCATTGATGGCTTGGTGGAATGGCGTTGGAGGTCGAAGGTCAAAGGGAATTGCTGTTTGGAAAGAGAGGCGCATTACATGAGGACTGTAATTAAAGAAATAAACTGTGCTGTAAAATAAAGTTTTATTTGCCTTTTTGATGGTCGTTGATGGCTTATGGAAGGAGAGTCACCTTCCATAAGGACTGTTGGTAACTTAACCTCTGGTGCTGTTCGGTCGTGTGCTTCCGCCGAAGATCACTCCGCCAGCCGTGGTGGGTGTGTATTATGAAAATAGTGCTTATTATAAGGTTTAATTTTCAGAAATTTGACGTTTGTAAGACAAAAAGTTTGTAAGTTGAGGTGTTTGTAAGTTGAGGTCTCACTGTATATGGAAAGTTTTAAAATATGTAATTCATTGGAGGTGTACCTTATAGTGCGGACAATATGGTAATTCTTTTATTCTGATGAAAGAAGAGAGTTTAAGGTTTCTTACGCTGCACTGAATTTTTATGTAGTCCTCAAACTCTTTTGTGGGTCCTGCAATTTGAGTGAAAATGACAAACACCCTGGCATTGGAGTGGACACATTTTTATAATAATAATAATAATAATAATAATAATAATAGTATCGATGAGAAGGTTTCTTCAGCCGTAGTAATAATAATAATAATAATAATAATAATAATAATAATAATAATAATAATAATAATAATAATAATAATAATAATAATAATACATTTTTGCAAATCGTCTGGCAGTGAATGAATTAAAATTCAATTGAGTCATTTTAAATTCCAAATCCTATTTCAGTCGCACATATGGTGTGTTATTATTTCTTGCCTACAATGTAGGACAGAAGTGTTGGTAATTTATCCTTTGTATTGTCTCGCAGTCAACACCTACGAAGTGTGCGTCTTCACTGGTGACGTCCTGGGAGCCGGGAGTGACGCCAATGTCTTCATTAATATTTACGGCGAGAACGGAGACACCGGAGAACGCGGTCTCCTAAACTCTGACAACCTCAACAAATTTGAACGAGGAGAGGTAACATTGGCTCATTGGTGTCACGATTTGCAAGGTGGTGGTGGTGGTGGACCCCAAAAAAGCAGGCAGGAGGGAGGAGCAGGGTGTAAGTGACAAATTGTATTAAATAAAGTCAGCAGGAACAACATTTCAAAGAACAAAGTCATCGGAACAAAAAGGTCCAAAGTAGCAAATAAAACCATGAGTAAAACATGACAAAACGAAAAAAACCGTTTTTGACATGATGACACAAAAAAATAACCTGACACTGAATGGTCGCACCGGGAGTCCTTTTAACTCATTCATTGCCAGACGTGCAAAAATGTGTCCACTCCAGTGCCAGGGTTTTTGTTATTTTCACTCAAATTCAGGGACCCACAGAATATTGAGTTTTAGGACTAGATAAACAGTCAATCCAGTGTTAGAAACCGTTGACTCTCTTATGTGCTGTAGGAGGACGTGTTCATCTTGACAGCTATTAATTTGGGCCCTCTGAAGAAACTTCGGATACGTCATGATAATACGCGGCCGTATTCATCGTGGTATCTGGATCGAGTGGAGATTGTGGACACAAAGGATGATATAACGTGGGTGAAAATGGATATGCACTGTATAAATATATCAAAAATATACTAAATATATTTTAGAAAATCTCTCTCTCTCTCTCTCTCTCTCTCTCTCTCTCTCTCTCTCTCTCTCTCTCTCTCTCTCTCTCTCTCTCTCTCTCTCTCTCTCTCTCTCTCTCTCTCTCTATCTCTTTCTATTTCTCTCTTGCTTTGTCTCTCTTTCTCTCTCTTTCCTTGTGGGTTTTCAGGTACTACTTCCCGTGCAACCGATGGCTGGCCGTGGACGAGGATGATGGCCAGAACGCGAGAGAGCTGGTTCCTGTGGATGAGGCCTTCATGAAGAAGGATGAGGATGAGGATTGGGAGGGAGGTGTAGCCACTCTGGGACTTGAGCAGAAAGGTAAGTTATTTCCAATCCATGTGATTTAGAAAGGGGAAGATAAAAGGATGTATTTATTCAAGTGGCTACGTTGCAGATATTGTCTAACCCAAAAAAATGTATGAATGTTAGCAATCATTTTTATGGATTTTTACATGATACCAGTTCCCTCTCGAGTCACTATACATTTTCTCATAGTCTATAGCAGACATGGGCAAACTACGTCCCGCGGGCCACATACGGCCCGTTAGGCTTTTTAATCCGGCCCGCCGAACTCGTCCAAATTATAGTAAAAACGGTGTCTGAATGTCAGTGTCAGTTCAATGTGTCCAAAAAGTCCATATAGACTCTTTAGGGACTTTTTTGACACATTGAACTGAATTAGTTAAATGCCCTTGCCTGTGGGAAAGGAGAGTCACAGTCATTGATAGAGATTAGGCAGAATAAGAAGTTATCATATTTGAAAGTTTCATGCTGTGTGACTCGAATACACAATTGAAGTACAGACAACCCGGGGTCAATCAGGTCAACAGACACAGCCAGTTAAACTGTCAACTTCATCTCGGAGATCTGGCCTTGCACAGAATTTCCTGCCTTTCCAGCAGATCATGTATTTTGTTTTTCTACTTTCATTCCTTTCATCACTTTGCTGCTGTGAAATGTAAATTTCTCCACTGTGAGACTAATAAAGGCATATCCAATCCAATCCAATCCAATCCAATTTAGGATTTGGGAAATTCCTTACCACAGGAAAACCTCATTAGCCAGGTTACAAATGTATCAGTTCATAGAAAAGACAATGTTTTATTGCTTACAGCTGTTGGGGCTCAGAACGTTCCAGGGGCGTGGTATTCTAATCAAGAAAACTATATTTTACTAATGTATGATTTAAATGTGCATATACTCTCAATAAACAGCTTGGCAGAGGGCTGCAGAATTCAGACATCTGTCATGAACGGCTGCGTCTCCTGCCGGCTGTAAAAGACAATCTTTCTGGGTCCGAGCCTTCGTCCACAGTGTCCGATCAAACATCTCTGACAGTCATCAATGCAGTTTTCAACCGTTTTAGGCAGTTTATGGAAAGTCACTAAAGCCCTCCATCACGCCGCCTGTTTCAAACCACATTTTGTCGCCCTTTAAAAAAAAAGTTCAATGTCATATTTAGACCCCCCCTCAATCAAATGCCTTATACATCTCACAAAGTTAGCCCCATCTTCTAAAATCCCCATACATCATCCATTGTAATCAGATTATTGATCAATCATCACTGATAGATTTCATTTCTCTTCCAGCTATGTCAACAACATACACCGTAAAAATCAAAACCGGAGAAAAGAAGTACGCAGGAACCGACGCTAACGTCTTTGTCATATTATTCGGAGAGAACGATGACACGGGTAAGAAAAGTCATCCACCTTCTTTGGGTGTTGTTTGGTTTCAACTCCGTTTCATCTGACAGGTGTCGTCAACCTGAAGGCGTGTAAGAACTACAAGAACAAGTTTGAGCAAGGCGCAATCAACGAGTTCACCGTGGAGGCGGTGGACTTGGGCGGGTTGGAAAAGCTTCGAATTGGTCATGACAACTCAGGTGCTGAAAAACTAAAGCGTTCTATGATGATGACAAGTCAATAAAACCTAAACCCCCTCACCTCACTCTTAAAGGAGGATCACCTGGTTGGTTCTTGGACTGGGTGGAGATCGACGCTCCCTCCAAGGGTCTGAGGTTACGCTTCCCATGCGGCCGCTGGTTGGACAGAGGAGAGGACGATGGCGCCATATTGAGGGATCTTTATCCAGCCGAATTACAGACAGAACTGTACACGCCGTGTGAGTCGACAAGCAGTCACGAAATGTACCTGTGTATGGAATCGAGCATGCTCTGATGACAAACCATCTGTGCGCATTTCAGTTGTGCCCTACGAGCTGAAGATCTACACCAGCGACGTGTTGGGCGCGGGGACTGATGCGGATGTGTTCATCGTTCTGTACGGTGAGAAAGGAGTGTGTACTTTGCAGAAGCATCTGTGTGTCAACAAGAGGGAGAGGCGACTGTGCTTTGAGAGAGGAGCTGAGGACATGTTCATCGTGGAGGTAAAGTTACTTTGAATTGGGCTTTTTTATACACCCACTGTATGTATTCTGTGCCAGTTGGAAGACGTCGGTGACATTATCGAGAAGATCCGAGTTGGTCACGACAACAGAGGCTCCAATTCCGGATGGCACCTTGACAGAGTGGAGATCAGACGCCTGCTGAGGAAAGGAAAGGTAGCACCAAAAAAAAAAAAAAACATCAATCGGAGATAAACACACTCGTGGTCTATTTCCATGACAGGGTTCCGAGACTACCATTTTCCCGTGTGAGCGGTGGTTGGCGAAATCAGAAGATGATGGGGAGACAGTGAGGGAGCTGGTCCCGTCAGACATCATCACAGAAAAACTCCTCAGGGGTGGCACTCTAAAGCGCACTGAGACTGAGGTGGAAGATGCTTTGGAAAGTGAGCTGAAACCCCAAATTCCATGAATCACTTAGTTATTGAACATTTGGCACACATACACAATTAAAGGACAACCGACACCATTTTTTTGTTTACTAACTGACATCAGAAAAACGTTTTATAGCATCTAAAATACCCAAAACACGCAGGCTGATATTTTTAGTCAAATGCAAAGCACCAATAAAAATGAGTTAAACTGTCCCCAAACTACTTCAAAATGACCTCGGAGATGCCAAGTTTCAGAAAGTCCCACCCCCTTGTTCGTGACGTCACGCCAGGACGTCTTGCCTTGCTCGAGAATCAAAACAATGGCTTTAGATTCGGAGAAGATGCTTTCTTGTTACTCATCCAGTTATAAATATGATTCAAATAGTTCTGAAGAGGAAAGCATAAATGTTTGCAATCGATTAAAGAAGTCCTCCTGTATCAATTCGAGCCGTCAGGACTCCAATGTAGCGTCCCAGAAAATGCACAAGATGGCACCTAAGCTCCGTTGGTGATGGGCTGATTTGTCTGCTGGGAATGTGTGTCAACTAGTATCAAATAGTAGTCTTGGTGCAACACACAACGATTCACCATCACGTTATTTATGTGTTTTCCTTCTAAATTTGCCATCAACACGGATCAACATGAAGTTTTCAGATCAAACAAAAATCAACGCATGAACCACATTGAGTTATTATGCTATTTCTTTCATGTTATTATTTGAATTATTTTTGTTATTGCTTTGCAGTATTATGACTGTTACTATATTTTGATTGCACTAACATTCAATATACCAGAACAGCATCAGAATGTTCTTTTACGTGTTTACTGAATGAAGGGAAAGTTCCCTTCCACTATGTGATATAAATGTTTCACTACATGACCTACTTCTTTGTTGTTTAATGATAAACCGTGTCATGAAAATACTAATACTTTGGATTAAATAAAAGTTCATTCCTTTTGGGAGTGAATGGAGTTGCTAGAAAACGCCTTATACTGTATATATAACTCGCTATCCGGCTACCTGGCTACCTATCTATTTGATATCCATTCGCTATCTAACTAGCTAGCTAGCTACCTAGCTACCTATCTATTTGCTATCTATTCGCTATCTAACTAGCTACCTATCTAGCTATCTCTTTGCTATCTATTCACTATCTAACTAGCTAGCTAAATAGCTATTAGTTATCTATTAGCTAGCTAGCTAACTTTATATCTATTTGAGTTATTCCGGGGTGAGTGAACGCTGGCACATGTGGCTGCCGCTGCTCACTCGCAGAAAAACTGATGAAGTGACCTTGAGAGTTTTGAAAGGCTCTTATAAATGAAATGTATTATTATTATTGTATGAATAAGTTTTAAAATATATACTTTAATTCATTGAAGGTTTGCCTTATAATGCGATGCGCCCTATAGTGCGGAAAATATGGTGGTTTAGAAAAAAAAATATTCATATGGTAATATCAGACACTTGATCTGGGTTTTACTCCCTGGCGCTTTCTACTACTATCTTTGTGACTGCTTTGTTTCATGTATATGATAGCTGTTCATGTTAAGTGCTTTGTTACAGTTACGCTGTTGTTACAGCGTTATATAAATCAATATGTAGTGTATTGCATTGTATAGAGACCATCATCACAGAATGGCAAACAACCAACTTTGCGTTCACAATGCTTTCACTGATGTGTTCTTCCTCCCATGCCAGCTCACACGTACCAAGTGTCCGTACGCACCGGTGACATGTACAAAGCAGGAACAGATGCCAACGTCTTCCTCACTATCTACGGAGACCTTGGAGACACGGGAGAGCGCAAGCTCGCCAGATCTGAAAACAACAAGAACAAGTTTAAGAGAGGAGAGGTATTTGAGTGAAGACCATGGAAATAATAAAAGTAGGTCTCACATTTTATTGAAATTTGGGTTCTAGGTGGACAAATTCACTATTGAAGCGGTAGACCTGGGTCAAGTCTATAAGATCCGGATTCGTCATGACAACTCCATGATGGGGGCCGACTGGTACCTGGACCAAGTGGAAGTTCTGGATATAGACACGGAGGAGGTTTCCATGTTCTTGTGTGAGCGTTGGCTGTCGAAAAAGAAGGAAGACAAACGCTTGGAGAGGACCTTTTTTGTCAAGGTTCATGAAATGTGGTGAGCCAAATAAAGAGCAGACAAAAAAACATACCAGTGACACCAAACATTTGTATTTCAGGGCTATGAAGGTGAAAGAAATAACCATTCAAATTCCGAGAAGATGGCACACGCTAAAATGGGGCTGGACCGAAATTCAAAGAAGAAGAAGAAGAAGATAGCAATGGTGAAAGAAGCGCCAAGTAAGGATGAAAACGATATCTTCCATTGTAGGAATTGTGATACAAACACTCCCCTAATTACGAACATTCGAGTTACGAACAATCCTACATATGAACATTTTTGTAGTACAAATGTAGTCCTCTCTCCAGTTGTACATGTACATATATTTATAGAGCATATATTTTATTAAATACGGATGTTTATTTTCAGTACAAACCAATACAGGTTACGTGTACAAGCCTTAAACGTACTTATATACACCTTAAACATATTTATATAAGCCTGAAGCATACATTCCATACAAAATATAGCACTGAAGCAACGTACAAAAAAATTCACCTTATAAACGACCGTTCGGAACGTATCTCATCATTAAGTTGGGGAGCGTCTGTAAACAGTATAGATTATGTGCCCTTACCGCGCCCCCCCCCCCCCAAAAAAAAAAATCTTATATATCTTATATATCTTTGCTGCTGTGAAATGTAAATTTCTCCACTGTGAGACTAATAAAGGCAAAAATCCAATCCAATCCAATCCAATATATATATATAGCATCGCTACATAGATGCTACATAGCATTAGCATTAAGCTAACCAAGAGATGAAGCCATGTGGTTGTTTTCAACACATAAAGGTTGTAATTATTTTTGTTTGCATGTTTAGTTTGACAGTAAACTGCAACTGGGAGTGATCAGAAATCGGTTTTGGGAAGTCTTGTTTATTTTTTGCTAAACTGATATGAGATATGTGAGCTTGTAGCTAAAAACAAAACTTGTAAAATTTGTCAGTCGTATCTCAAAGCACTATTGTTGATATTTCTGACTCAAAACGTCTGTGAATATTGATGTACATGTACAAAATATAAATTTCATGGTTTCTATTTCACTCCATAAACTCTTTGTATCCTCCAATGAGGCTTTTGACCTTCCTTATTAGATTTAAAGCTACTTTACAATTCTGTGGCTCCCAGGCATCCCGTATCACTTCACACTTTCCACCGGGCTGGAGCGCGATGCCAGCACCACCGCCAGGGTCTACGTCATCATTATCGGTCCCGGAGAGCGAGAGACGGACCGGCTGTGGCTTGATCTGCCAGATGGGAAGAAATCCTTCGCAAATGGCAGCATGGAGCATTTTGTGTGCTATGGAGCCGACGTGGGAGAGATCAAGCGAGTGGAAGTGAGAATCTAGGACTCTGTTCGAAACACACAGCACTGTTTGATTTCTTTAGGCGTTTAATGATAGCCAATATAAGGACAGAGAACGTGTTAATGACTGAATATTATTCCAGATAAAATATATAACATTGAGACATTTTTCATCGATATTTTATCCTTCTAACAAACTTTAAACATATTTAAACAGAATGATGGAAACAGAAAGCCGTGGATTTCATCGCTAGGCCTTCAGTAGTGCTACGTCTGAATCAATCCAGACTGAAAAAAGTGTGGTGTAATTTACTAAAAGTCCACTAGAGGGCACCACTAGCCAGGAAGTATCTGACCGACCTTTCTTAATGATGTCCATTTTTTCTTGAAAAGTCCGTCTTGAAAATGGCGTTAACGGTAAATCTCCAACCAAATACATTTCTTCTCCCCCTTCAGCCATTGTGGGTTGACAAAACTGCTATCCATTGCAATTGATTGGCTTATGCAGCTCGCTACCGATGCAGTGTGCTAGCTCTGGCCAGTATGCGCTTATCACTCGCGGCTAGTAATAAGAGCAGTTTACGCAAACTATGATTGGCTAGTGTCTAACCAATCATAGTTTGCAAAAACTCTGACGTTGACCAGCCTTCAAGAAGGCGCTGGTACCCCTTTTGGGTTGCCAACTTGAAATCTGATTGGTTAGAGCACAGGTGTCAAAGTCAAGGCCCGCGGGCCAAATCCGGCCCGCCACATCATTTTTTTCGGCCCGCAAAAGCAAATCAAACTTCTTAAATTCCATGATGATTGCTAAAATCTGAGCCAAAATGTCATATTTTCGGATGTCAACCACAATAAAAGTCATTATTCTTGACTTCAGATTTGAAAACGAGTTATTCATTAATTTGCTGTGTGCTCTATATGTAATATTTGAAGGGATTTAAACATTCTAATGGGTTCCCCAAATTCATAACGGCCCTCGAGAGGAAACCATAACTACAATGTGGCCCGCGGCAAAAAATGACTTTGACACCCCTGGGTTAGAGTAACAGTTTGATGGACACATTTGATGCGACAGGGGCCACAGAACTGATTATGAAGGTGTCCAGGTAGATTTCTGACCCTGGTAACAAATGATGGCTGAAATGTGATTGGTTGAAAATTTAAATACAAAAACACATGTCTGGAAGCAGCATAACAGGGAAAAGTAATGAAAGGAAGCTGCATAGCAATTTGTAATTATTTACATAAGAATTCAAGGACAAAGTATCATTAACATCAGACTGTGATTCAGATATTTTTAGGCCAGCAAAGAAGGCTTTGCAGGCCTTGACGGTCCGCCACTGATATTCTATCCTTCCCACTTCAAAGCATTGCGTCGTTTGTATCCCAAGGGAAAGTTTGTATGGCAAGGTAAAATTTTCCTGAATGTAACTTTCGTAAACCGAAAAGTTCGTAAGCCAAGGGGTTCGTAAACCGAGGTATCACTGTATATTTTATATTTGTTTTCTTTATCCTGCCATTCCTTAGCTCGGCCATAACGGCGCCACGCCGGAGAGTTGCTGGTTGGTGGACGAGCTGGTGATCGGCGTGCCCACTAAAGGCATCGAATACAGCTTCCTGTGCAAGTGCTGGCTGGCCAAAGATCGGGGTGACGGTCTCACCGTCCGACTGCTCAACGTGTTGGACGCCAGCACTATCAGCATCAGCCGCAAAGTGAGTGTTGATTAATGCGACAGCTTGTCTTGATACGTAGACGATATCTTGAAAAAAAAAACACTTTTTGGGAATAGGTGATTTATTCTGTGGTGGTTGTCACGGGCGACACGCAATTTGCCGGTACGGACACCAACATTTTCCTGACTGTGTTTGGAAACAATGGGAGAACTGAAGAAATTCTTTTGGCCAAGAATGAGGACAGGTGAGATCATTGTAGCAGCTACCTGAAACAAATATGGAAGACATTAGAGAGTGCTTCGTTTGGTCTGAAGAACTTTTGATTTTGAACCTCGTACTGTTTGTATAGACGACAGCAATTTTTATTTTTATTTGTATTTTTCCCATGATAAAAATGTGCATTTTCTTTCTCATAAATGACGAAATGAATAATTTGAAGTTACATTTTTTTCTAATTCATCCTTTAAAGGACAACCGACGCCTTCGGAAAAGTTGCGTCCATAATTTGTAAAATCACTTCAAATGACTTCTACTGAGCGTATTTTACAAAGATTCCAACCCATACAGCTATATTTTACGGTTTAAGACTCGCGCTGAATATTCAGGAAGTCTTGTTTTTTAGTTGGTCACGGTAGGTATTGTCACTGACCGAGAAAGTGACACACAATGCATTTTGGGTACTTTGTTTGGTCTGAAAACTTCGTGTTTATCCGTGTTGATGGCGAAATTAGAAGGACAACACATAAATAACGCGATGGTGAATCGTTGTGTCTTGCACCAAGACTACTATTTGATACTCGCTGACACAAATTCCCAGCAGACAAATCAGCCCACTTCCAACGGAGCTTGGGCGCCATCTTGTGCATTTTTTTGTTCGGAAACAAAAAAATGGCGTTGGTTGTCAAAACAATGGCTTCAGATTCTGAGAAGATGCTTTCTTTTTACTCATCCAGTTATGAATATGATTCAAATAGTTCTGAGGAGGAAAGCATAAATGTTTGAAATTGATTAAAGAAGTCCTTCCGTGTCATTTTGAGGCGTCTGGTCTCCAATGTAGCGTCCCATAAAATGCACAAGATGGCGCCCAAGCTCCGTTGGAAATGGGCTTATTTGTCTGCTTATTTGTCTGCTCTGTGTCAGCTCGTATCAAATAGTAGTCTTGGTGCAACACACAACGATTCACCATCGCGTTATTTATGTGTTTTCCATCTAATTTTGCTAACAACTCGGATCAACACGATGTTTTCAGACCAAACAAAGTACCCAAAATGCATTATGTGTCGCTTTCTCGGTCAGGGGCGTTCCAGATGTGATGTCACGTCAGGAATCGTCACCAACTCGAAAACAAGACTTCCTGAATATTTAGCGCGAGTCTAAAAACGTAAAATATAGCTATATGCAGTGGAATCTTTGTAAAATATGCTCAGTAGAAGTCATTTCTAGTGATTTTACAAATTATGGACACAACTTGTCCGGAGGCGTCGGTTATCCTTTAAATATTTTGACCTCAACATGTCATAGACGTTTCATTAACTCATTCCCCGCCAGACGATGTGCAAAAATGTGTCCATTCCAGTGTCATGGTTTTTGTCATTGACACTTGAATTATAGGACCCACAGAATATTGAGTTTTAGGACTACATCAACATTCAACGCGGCGTAAAAAACGTTAAACTCTCTTCTTTCATCAGAAAAAAAGAGCTTATTCCTAAATTCGATGGGTCTGGAGTTATGAGTTTGAAATGAGGGCAGCTGTCCAAAACAATGCAATACTGTACATACGTACATACCTGTACATATACATACCTGTATTGGTTTATATAGCGCTTCAACAACACCTGAAGCTGGAACAAAGCGCTAAAATGGAAAAAGGGAAATACTGCTTCCTTGTGCAAGAAAAAAACAAAACCTGAATTAATTCGGGAATGCCGCTCTCCGTCATATTTTCAATTCCCGAATAAATTCTTGAATGGCAGTGAATGACATCCAGAAACATTTTTTCCCCAATTTTCCATTTGTGTTAAAATGACGTTTAAAATAACATTACGCTACTAAGGTTTGAGAGAGGCCAAGAGGACACATTCAACCTGGAGGTGGACGACATCGCCCCGCTAAAGAAGATACGGGTCAGGATTGATGGCAGCGGGAGTCGCCCCGATTGGTGCCTTGAAAGGGTAACTTCCGATGATGAAAATAATATCACAAATACATTTTTAACCCATCCAGTTTACCTGCGATGTATATCTTTTTTTATTGAGATCCTGTTACGGAACCCGATTACAGAGGAGGTGTGTACATTCACCTATGACAACTGGCTGTCAAAGAGCAAAGGTCCAAGAAGGACTCGCATGTGCGAGCTGGCGGCCGTGGTGGACGGAGAGGAGATGGTGGAGAAAACCACTTACGTCATCCAAGTCCAGACCAGTGACGTCACAGGTAGGTTGTGCTCATATCTCCATCGTAGCGCCGATGCGCATGTGGAGCTGTTGCCGCTCGGAATTGAAGCGGATTTACGTGGGACAGGAGATGTGAGAAGATGTCTTTTCGTCAATGGATGCTACAGCTTCGTGTTTGCTTTCAACATTTAACTTGTAGGAGACGTGCACATTTCACAGTGACGTCCGTGATCCACTGGTGAAAAGGACTCTTTGATCCTTTCCTCTTTCATGTAGAACTGTTGCATACAACAAAAGAGGGTGCAGAAAGTGCTTAAGATTGAAGACTGTCTGTGTCTATTGTGTTGCATCACATTCTTTGTTATTTTTTCTTGTTGTTTTGTCTTCAAGACGGCGCCGCGAGAGTGGCTGCCTTTACAGCAGCTCCTGTATTTTGTTATTGCTGCAGTCAAATATAAATTTCTTCACTGTGAGACAAATAAAGGCTGATCTAATTTAATTGTAGGGAAACTACTCTCCCAAATTATTGTCAGATTCCCTTAACGGACAACCGACACCATTTTTTTGGTTCCTAACTGACATCAGAAAAACGTTTTATAGCATCTAAAATACCCAAAACAAGCAGGCTGATATTTTTTGTCAAATACAAAACACCAATAAAAATGAATTAAAGTGTCCTCAAACTATTTCAAAATGACCCCGGAAATGGCGACTTTCATAAGGTCCCGCCCCCTTGTTCGTGACGTCACACCAGGACGTCTTGCCTTGCTCTAGAATCAAAACAATGGCTTCAGATTCAGAGAAGAGGCTTTCTTGTTACTCATCCAGTTATGAATATGATTCAAATAGTTCTGAAAAGGAAAGCATAAATGTTTGCAATCGATTAAAGAAGTCCTTCTGTATCAATTCGAGCCGTCAGGACTCCAATGTAGCGTCCCAGAAAATTTACAAGATGGCGCCCAAGCTCCGTTGGAAATGGGCTGAATTGTCTGCTGGGAATTTGTGTCAACTAGTATCTAATCGTAGTCTTGGTGTAACACACAACCATTCACCATCACGTTATTTATGTGTTTTCCTTCTAATTTCGCCATCAACACGGATCAACATGAAGTTTTCAGACCAAACAAAGTACCCAAAATGCATTGTGTGTCGCTTTCTCGGTCAGGGGCGTTCCTGACGTGACGTCACGTCAGGAATCGTCACCAACCCGAAAACAAAACTCCTGAATATTCAGGTCTTAAAACGTCAAATATAGCTATATGCGGTGTAATCTTTGTAAAATATGCGCAGTAGACGTCATTTCAAGTGATTTTACAAATTATGGACACAACTTGTTCGGAGGCGTCTGTTGTCCTTTTATGATGTAATACTGTAACTTCATACAGACGGTGATCCCAAAAGTGACAAAAAAGTAATCATCACTCATTTTATTTTGCCACGAACCAGCACAGCATATTATATTTATTTTCTGATTGGTTCATCCATTTCATAACCATTGTCGTTATTTAATGGGAAAAGAATGGCTGACGCTGAATGAGTAAAATAATAAATCAGAAAATCTCTTTCCGTTCATTTTTTTAGGGGCTGGAACAGATGCCAACGTGTGTCTGATGGTGTTCGGGGAATTCGGTGACACAGGGACTTTGCCGCTAAAGGAAAGTGCAAACAGGAACAAGTTTGAGCGCAAAATGAAAGACGTGTTCCATTTCCCCGACATGTTGAGTTTGGGCGAACTCTCCAAAGTGCGAGTTTGGCACGATAACAAAGGTAATGATGACATTGTCTCCATTTAATTATAATGTTGAAGCCTTTTATGGGTAACGTAAAACTTTGCTCAATGTCAGTCTGGGGTGAATGATATTCTGTTCAGCAGCGCCTGCCATTAAAATCAAACAACACAAATTGGGATCAGGACCAAAATGTTCAACCTTTCATAGCTTGTTTTTGTTTTTCTTTAAACAGGGAAATTGAGATAAAAGTATGAGTGAGAACTTTTCGATGAAGCGTGACCCAAATTTATGATTATCGAGTGTGGAGAGATATTTTAACACTTTCAGGGGAAGCGGGAACAACAGTGGACAGCTTATCAAGTTGTTCGGTGACAGGGTGCACAAAGGTGTTCATGTAAATTTTTTTAAAATATGTTCCTATGTTTCTGTTTTTTTAAATTTATTTACTTATTTATGTATTAATGTATTAATCCATCTACACATTTATTACTCATTCATCCATTTAATTATTAGTCCACCCATGCACCCACCAACCCAATTATGTATGTATGTATGTATTTATTTATTTGCATATTCATTCATATATTTATATGTGTATTTATTCATTTATTTATTTATTCATTCAATCATTCATTTGTTTATTCATTCATTTATTAGTTCATTCATACATCCATCCATTTATTTATCGATTTGCTTATTTATGTATTGATGTATTTATTTACAGTATTATGTGTTCATCTTTTTTTATTTGATTTTATTCATTAGTTTATTTATTCATTCAGATATTCATTTATTTATTTATGTGTTCATTCATTTATTCATTCATTCATTTATTATGTGTTCATCTATTTTTATTTATTTATCTATTTGCTAATTTATATCTGATTCATTAATCCATTCAATGGATCGTTTATTTGTTCATCTATTTATTTATTTGCATATTCACTCATGTATTTATGTATATTTATTCATTTATTTATTCATTTATTCAATCATTCATTTTTTATTCATTCATTTAGTTGTTAATTCATGCATCCATCCATTCATTTATCTATTTGCTTATTGAGGTATTGATGTATGTATTTAATGTATTATTTGTTCATCCTTTTTTATTTTTTATTAAAAATGTATTCATTCATTCATTCATATATTCATGTATTTGTTTATTTATGTGTTCATTCATTCATTTTTATTTGTTCATCTATTTTTATTTATTTATCTATTTGCTTATTTTTGTCTGATTCATTAATTCATTCAATGATTCGTTCATTTATTTATTTATTTATTCCTGTGTTTATTCAAGTATTCATTCATGTATTCATTCATGTATTCATTTGTTCACCCGTTCACCTATTTATTGATTTATTTGTGTATTGATTTATTGGTTTATTTTTATTTATTTATTTCAATAAAAAGGTGTCGCTGCGGGTTGGCACCTGGATTACATCGACGTCAAAGATGAAAGCATGGCAAAAACATTCAGGTTTCCGTGCGACCGCTGGCTGGCTAAAAACAAAGACGACGGTCAGATCATCAGGGAGCTGGCGTGCGCCAACAACGATGCTGTGGACCTTAGCGAAAAAACAAGTCAGTCATTAAAAAAATATGTAATAATAAATAAAAAGGGATTAAAAAAGAACAAGTCATCCATGCAATGGTGTGTATTTGCTTTCAAACAGATTATGAAATTACCATAACCACAGCAAACACGGATGATGCATCCACCAATGAGAATGTTTGGATTATTCTGGAAGGAAGGAAAGCCCGCTCCAAGGAGTTTGTTTTGGAGAATAAGAAGAACACATTTTCTTGGTGGGTATTTAAAAAAAAAATCCATCTACGCTAAAAAAAAAAATCATCAATGTGTTTCTTTTGTTTTTGGGTCTTATCTGACAGCGGCTCCACTGACACCTTTGAGTTCTCGTCCAAGCACGTGGGCGAGATCGCCGGCATCTGCATCGGACATATTACCAAAGACGGAAAAAAAGTGAAGAGTGAATCCTTCTGGCACGTGGCTGAGGTGGTGGTGACCGAAAAGGAGCTGGGCAATAAGTGAGTGACATCCTTTCTGGGATTCTTGTCTGGCGCACGTGCACCTTGATAAACAACACACATTTGGTTGGCAGTGTTTTTGTTGTGATTCAGAATTTGTACTGTTGGTGAATTGGATTGGATTAGCTTTTATTCATCTGACAGTGGAGAAATTTAAATTTCACAGCAGCAAAGTTATGAAAGGAAGACCAAATGAAAGGAAGAGGTAGAAACACAAAATACATGAGCTGCTGGAAAGGCAACCACTCCTGCAAAGATGTTGAATTAAAAAAAAGGAAATGTAAATTCCAAAAAATGCACAAAATTGGATTGAGCTGAATGGTTCAAAATTGAGTTTTGCAAGAATCCTGAGCTATAAAATATTTATAATTTCATATTTTCTTGTGGCTAAAAAAAGCAAAGCACAAAGAGTCTCAGTCGGATGGTTTCAGTTGTGGATATGCATGGCAGTGCATGGAGCTATACCTTGTTACTAACAGTTTTTTAAAATATCCACACTCTCGATTGTCCTCCCTTTGATTCAACATGCTACTTCCCTCACAGTTTTTTTTAAATTAGTATTACAAAATAACACAGCACGTAAGCGCCTTATTTTCCGGTGTATAAGACGCACCCAAACGCCTTTATTTTCTTCAAAAGATAACCCTGTGCCTTATACACAGGTGCGTCTTATATGTGAAGTAATATTGAGCCACAACAGGTCTCGCAACGACTGTCAGCAGTCACCGACTCCATTTCCCCCTGTCGAAGACCTAGCGCGTAACCACAGCCTCGACTATTGTGCCTTATAATGTGGTGTGCCTTATATTTCGAATATTTGATATTTTTCTATATTAGATTTGAAAACCCTATTTCATTCATTGGGACTGCCCCATATAGTCTGGTGCGGACTATATGAGTGATGGAGAATAAGAAGGTATCATATTTTAAAGTTTCATGTAGTTATATGCTTCGTGAACATGTGTGACTCGAAAACACAATTGAAGCACAGATAACCTGGGGTCAATCTAAGGTCAACAGACACAGCTTGTTAAACTGTCATCTTCATCTAGGAGATCTGGTCTTGGACAGAATTAAGAACTTGGGAAACTCCTGTATCACCGGAGTAATTTACGACTTCAAACTCCTTCACAGGAAGAGCTCATTAGCCAGGTTACAAATTTATCAGTTCATGGAAAATACAATGTTTTATTGCTTACAACTGTTCGTGTTTAGAACTAAAGAGCTGTGGTATTCTAATCAAGAAAACCATGTTTTACTAATGTATCACTTTAATTTGCATATACATACTCTCAATAAATAGCTTGGGCTGCAGATTTCAGGCGTCTGTCATGAATTGCTATGTCTCCTGCCAGCAGTAAAAGACAAGCTTTCTGGGTTCAGGCCTTTGTCCACAGTGTCCGGTCGACATCTCTGATAATGGGGCACCTTATATATGGAAAATGTCCACACCTTATATATGAAAAAAGTTTGTAAATACACCATTCATTGGGGGTGCGCCTTATACTCCGGTGCGCCTTATACATCGGAAAATACTATATATTATTTTTAGAGTCTCAAAACCCAACACATGTTGCAAGTTTCCTTCATTGCAGCCATTTGGTAGGTGTACAGCACCCATTCACTGTTATTCCCCAATTATATTTTTATTGCAATAGTCCACTTCAGACCGGCGTAGGTTAAATAGCGAAATGTTGCTGTGATTTAATTGACGACCGTGAAAGCAGAATGTGGATCTCAGTGACTCGGGCCAATCCTTCATGAAGCGTCTCCAGCTGATCCAGAATGTGATTGCTCGCTTCTTCACTGGTACCCGTAAGAGGGAGCATATACTGTAACTCCTACTCTGGCATCCCTTCACTATACATTTTAGAGTTCTTTTCAAGATCTTATTTGTTTTCAAATCTTTAAATGGCCTCGCTCATCCACCCCTATACACCTTCCCGGCGCCTCAGGTCTGCTGACCAGACATTATTAGATGTGCCAAAAACTAATCGGAGGCTCAGAGGGGATGGAACCTTTTCCGTTGCTGGTCCCACTCTCTGGAGTGACCTGCCACTGAACATTCGGCAAGCCTTCCTCGCTGCCCATTTAAAACCCGCCTCAAAACTCACTTATACTCTTTGGCATTCGACTCAGCATGACACCAACTTGATCTTGGTTTTACTCCCTGATGCTTTCTACTATTTTTTGTCACTGCTTTATTTCCTGTATATGATAGTTGTCCATGTTAAGCGCTTTGTTACAGACTCAGCTGTTGTTAAAGCGCTATATAAGTCAATATGTATTGTATTGTATTGTATTGTAATGATTCGCATTCTTCAGGTATTTTTTCCAGTGCGACGCCCGAGTACCGCTAGCATCCAAAAAGGATCAGTTCCGCAACTTTGAGTGCTCCAAGTCAACGGAAAGCTTTGCCAGCAAAGTCCGCAACCTGGTAGCCGTCAAGTACGAGATCATCGTGATCACAGGCGACGTCAAGGACGCCGGCACGGACGCCAACGTCCACGTCACCGTCTACGGCGTCAACGGCGACTCAGGCAGGCGTCATCTGCGCAAGAAATTCCGCAACCTGTTTGAGCGAGGTGGTGCGAACCGTTTTGTGGTGGAGATGTTGGATCTGGGTGAGCTGCTCAGAATCAAGGTGGAGCACGACAACAGCGGATTCAACCACGGATGGTTTCTGGAGTGCGTGGAGGTGACCAACATGGCTAACTCGGTCACTACCATCTTTCAATGCGGCAAGTGGCTGGACAAGAGTAAGGCTGATGGCCACACGGAGAGGGTCCTTTACCCCAAGTACTAGATGACCTTATTCAGAATCAGAAAACCTTTAATCGTCCCACAATGGGGAAATTTGCAGTCCACAGCAGCAATTTGAAAGGGGATGTGGTGGGGGGTGAAAGAATAAAAAACGATATTCTAAGCATAGTAAAAATGTCAGAAGACTGACATGTATACTGTAAATGTGCAAAACTGTTTCATTAAAAAACTGTACATAGTGCAAGTATCAAAGAAAAGGTATCTTGATATATGTAGCTGTATTGCATCAACACATGTTCACATTCATTTTTAACATTTCTTTTTCATTCAATTGAAAAAGTCTACACCAGTGTCTGAAACTCATGACAAAAAGTTAGCGGACACCAGGGCAGACAACTCTGAAAAGTTGCCTGCCCCATTTTTCACAACTTGAAACACAATAAGACGACTAATCGCAAAAAAAAACAAAAAACAAAAAATTTGTTGCAAAGTATAAAGGATTTTTTTAAATTAAGAAAGTACCTCCCACAAATGCTCCCTTGCTTAATTTATGGTAAATATCCCTTGCTGAAGATTTTGCTCCAGTTGTCGTTTGTCGTCATGGTGCACAATGCAATGTTTGTATTGCGTTGTCTGCTAAAAGCCACCTGGACTCCTCTTTCTAAGCGCCTTTCAAAACTCTCAAGTACACGTTACAGTCACGGCATAATGTACGTTTACATTTTGTAGCGTCATATATTTTGTTAGCTTCTGTTGAAGCTTTCTTCTGGGGCTGAGGTTCAGGAAAATGATATTCAAATGCACGACCTTATAACGCTCGGAAAAGTCTGTATTGAATAATGCAAACGTTTGATTTGGAAAAAAAAGCATTTTTTTTTTCCTTGAAGAAGTTGTCGGCCACCCAGTTTTGAAAGTTGTACGCCCGACGTAATAGTTGTACGCCTCGGGCCTCCGGGCAGACGTTATTTCAAACACTAGTCTACACCCCATGGACAAATGCCAGGTTTTTGTGATACCAACCAAATATCTGATCAAATCATTTCAAACCTTTTTACACCAGAAATGTAAACAATAACCAATATGAAACAATCTAAAATAATAAATTACATATTTTATAGTGGGCAAGCATAAATACATTTTGATTCTGTGATGTTGCAGAAGTGTGCACACCCTCTTACGACAGGGGATGTGGCTGTGGTTGGAATTAACCAGTTGTAGAGTCGTATTATATTAGATCTTTTTGACTAGGAGAGCCATAAAAGTAAATTAAATGTTTTGCAGTGAGAGCCACACACACGCGAGCGCGCGCGCACACGCACACACACGCACGCAAACATGCACGTGCGCGGCCACTTTTCTACAAAATGTCAGAATGTATTATTTAAAATAACTGTGATAGTCCTCACCGTTAACATGAATGGTTTTTCCATTCCTCATGATTGGTAAAAATCCAGCCAAACGATGGGAATGAAAGTCAACTTGCTGGCTACATACGCGAAGTCACTGCTAGCCTGCACACAGCTCATTAGCTTCCACACTTGCTATCTGCAATCTACTTCTCGCAGAAGTATATTGATGCTAACATTAACATGGGGCTTGTTAAAATGACATTCCACTGTTTCATCGATGGTATTGTTTCATTGCAAATTAGAATCAGAACCTTTTCATTCCACAAAGGCGAATCCTCCGGTGCATTCAAGCTGAAGTGTACTTGTCATTTTTTTTTTACTTGTCGGGATCATTTAAAGGGCCGTTTACCTGTTTCAACATGACGGCCAGTATCATCCAATCAAATTGGCGCTTTCTGCCGACCTAGGTCAGTGTCATCCAATCAAAATTGCGTTTTCCGCCAACTGCAGCCCCAACAGGAAATGAACAGCAAAAAAGCGAGAATATGTATTTAGTTTTATCGGCGAGCCATATGCAATCATCAAAAGAGCCATATAGGGCTCGTGAGCCATAGGTTCCCGACCCCTGTCTTAGATGATCACATATTGATGGAAAAATCGAGCAGGAATCAAAAGTAAGAGCCAAAAAAAAATCTTGAATCTTTGGGACGGCACAAAAGCATGTTTCTCCGAAAGCAGTGGAGGAGAGAGAGAGAGAGAGAGAGAGAGAGAGAGAGAGCCCCTCGCCTCCTCCGGGTTGATATACATTGGGGAAAATGACATCATTTCAAATGAAGGAAGTCACATTTGGACTAAAGAAATACAAAAATTAGTTATTGAAAGTAGCATATGTTTAAAAATGTGTACATAAAATTACCCTATCACTACTAGTCACATTCTGACTCATGTATGGCAGTCAGGCTTTTTATGACATTTTTATCTGCTATTTGGAACTGTTCACATTTACCTCCATGCTGACAAAAGCCAGGTCTCGACACTGTTTTTACTAACTGGCATTGTTTTAAATTTTTGGGGACAAAATGCCACCATTTAGGGGCAGTGTAAACCCTTGACATCATGGTGTCCACATCCTGCTTTGTGGCAGTTTTTCCTTCAGCTGGAATTGGGGCCTTAGACAAGGTGGGAAGAAATATGTGTGTGTGAGTATGTGCGAAACCATCAAGATGCCAGTCAAGTTAGCGCCATAATGAAGTACAAAGGAGGGGCAGCATTGAAATTACCGGTCGATACAACATTGTAATCATGATATGATATTTGGAGTCAATCAGATTAAATTCATTTCTTCTCAGGAAATGTTAAAAGTAAAAAAAAAATCCATGGCAGAAGTAATAACCTGACATAACTTGTTTTTTTTCATCATAAATGTATGCCAACACTGAATATTAAGACAGATTTAATTGGATTACAATTACCTTTATTCGGCGTGCAATGGATACATTTACATTTCACAGCAACAAAGTTATGAAATGAAGATGAAAGGAAAGAAAGAAGTAGAAAAACAAAAAACACAAGCTGCTGGAAAGGCAGCCACTCTCGCACCGCTATCTTGCATTGCTTATTATTGACATTTTTTTAACTTCAAGATGGCGGCGCGAGAGTGGCTGGCTTTACAGCAGCTCCTGTATTTTGTTTTTGCTGCTGTGAAATCTAAATTTCTCCAGACAAATAAAGGCTCATCTAATCTAATCTAATCTAATCTAAAACATGTTTAATTTTTGTATTTTGGCTGTTCATTGAAATAGAAAAGGAAAAAAAATCTACCCAACCAAGGATATATTTTAATGCATTGTATGAATATTTGAACATTACTTTTAATATTATCAGGTTGTCAATAAATGTTTAATGGCGATTATGTGTCCGATTTGGTATGTTGTCATTTTGCACTCTTCATTCATGAACTATGAATAAATGAATCCGAAACGGTGCCTTTGTCGTCAGCATTTTAGGCGTTTTATTTGAAAAACACATAGAAAAAGATCATATACAAGACAATAAATAAAAAAGAGACAGAACAGTTTGGGTTAAGCTATGCAATTTTTTTGCATTGTCATTAGTAATAAATACAGTACAAAAATCCACCCAGAGTGAATCTAAAGGTTCCTTTTTTTTGTCTCCACAATATTAATCACCGATCAATGTTATTCTTCATGATGATTTAGCTATTGCTTTCATATTATTGATGATACATACTACTTCTCTATAAAATACTCAAGATCATAAAACATTGCGCGGTTACAGCAAAACAGCAGGGCGTTATACAAAGATGGCCACTTCCCTTTTTCACTGGCAGGTTAATAATCATAAACCACATTTTTTTGTGAGTGTTTTTTTTTTGTCATTGTTTACTGTCAGCAGCAAAGAAAAAGCATATTCAAGAAGGTATACAGCATCATATGAAAGACATCTAAAACAGCTACTCCCACATACACATAGGAAAACCTGAGAAGGACATGCATTGAAATAGCTTGTGCTTTCATAGTTCTACTGTTTCGTCAGTTGGACTTCATGTAATACGTACTATGGCTACGCTCCGTTTGGCTATGGAGCAACACACGGAGTGGCAGAGGCGGGGGTCGGAGTGTGGGGGTTCACTGTGGCGGGCATACGTGGGCTAAGGCCAGTGAGAGCACACAATAACCATTCGAAAATGCTAAAACAAACAAACAAACAAAAAAGAATAATAGTCAATACCAGCCCGCCAGCTTTGTTTTTTTCAATATTTAGTTTTCCTTGTTTTTTAATCTCCATTTTTTTTGTATCGAGAGCAAAAGCACACTGAAAAGTTAGCTTTTTACATCCACACTCTGTTTACATGTGTGTTTTTTTAATAGATATTCGTGGATAATGGCTCAAGTTAGCATGTTAAGTAAATAAAATATACCCCCTCAATCCACCTACCCGCTGCGAGTACATCAAGCAAAAACAGCCAGCGATACAAAGAGCGACACGTTACCTCGCAATCCGGATATGAGTGTCCGCTATGTGGAGTTTAATAAACAAAAATTAAAATTAAAAAAAAAACATTGATTGCAAAGCAGCATCTTATGGCAAAAAGAAGAGCGATTACGAAGACAAAACGTGTCTCCGATCCAAAACGGGGAGGCTAAAGGGAATGTCATCTCAATCAACAGCACCATGCTGGCTTCAAAAGTGTAAGATGTTTCTTTGTTTTGTTTTGGGGATGGGTAATAATAATAATCATCATCATCAAATCATAATCACACAGACTGCATGCAGAAGCATCCCCACTTACCCAATGCATAATGAGGTATTGTTTTTTTGTCATTTTTTTTGTCTTATTTTAAATAAATATATCCATTAAATTGCAAAGTTATGAGACATGAAATATTCCACCACAATAGCTAGCTAGCTACAGTTAGTAATAAATAATGATTGTTAAATACTTAAGGCATCTTTAAAATCACAGCATTCTATGTGAACTAGCAGAACCTCCTGTTATTTCAGCACTTTTTTTAGGGGGGGGGGCGTGGAGAAATCACATGAGCGCAGGAGGTGTGGGGGGGGGGGGGGTAACTGAATCAAGTTATTCTCCTATAAAGACCAAGCAGTGTTAGCGCGAGGCTGACTGGCAAAAAAAAAAAACAACAACTCCAATTCCAAGTATATTTTCAGAGGCAGGGTGGAAAAAAGTTATCTGACCAGATTTTGGCTCCCCCTCCCACACACACATTTTCAACAATTAAGTCATACTACAACATTGATGAAAAGGTTTCTTAAGCCGTCATCTGTACTTCTTTGAAGGTGTCGGACGTTTCGCTTCTTATCCAAGAAGCTTCGTCAGCAAACTAAAGTCTTACTGGTAGTTTCGGCCCTATATATACTGTCCCTACTGTCCAGACGTGGCGGTGCCGGACTCTGCTATGATTGGTCCCTGCTCTCAGGTTGGAGGGAGCAAATTGATCAATCGGTAGTACATATGCACCTCAAAGCTAGCAACCACTCATTTGATGACAATAAGGTTAAAATCATAGCGAAAGAAAATAGATGGTTTGAAAGGGGAGTAAAAGAAGCTATTTTCATAAAACAGCAAAATCCTTCCCTTAACCGCCATGGTGGAGTGAGGTTCAATTCGGATCGTTCGTACAATAGACTGCTTAGGCAACATAGGGTTAGTTATGATGATGAGGTGATACCAGGGCAAATTGGGCAATCAGGCTAGTCGTCAGTCAGGACAATAGAAGTAACCTGTGGAGCCGCAGGGATTAGTCCTCTGCTCCCCCCAATCTGAGAGCAGGGACAATCATAGCAGAGTCCGGCACCTCTGTCTGTCTGGACAGTAGGGATATATATATATATATATATATATATATATATATATATATATATATATATATATATATATATATATATAGGGCCGAAACTACCAGTAAGACTTTAGTTTGCTGACGAAGCTTCTTGGATAAGAAGCGAAACGTCCGACACCTTCAAAGAAGTACAGATGACGGCTGAAGAAACCTTTTCATCAATGGACCATTCCTGTACGGCTGAGAGTTTACACAGACGTATACTACAACATTGGAATTCACAGACACTACAGATTCCGCAACAAAAAGTGGAGGTTACGCCAAAAGCCGATGAAATGTCATTTTGAGCACCTTTCAGACAAGACGTAAGCTGTCAAGTATTTGACAGCTTGGGTTTGTCAATTTTTTTCACCATAATGATGTTGGAGGAAACTCCAGCACACCCCGCTAACCATGGTGATGACAAGCGGATTCGAAATGTGGATAAATGAAGGGATCATTTTCTTGTGAATGTATCGCCAATAGACATTAGAGCAGTGTTGAAAACTTGCCATCCAGCAATTTTTTCTTTTCTGTCGCAGACAGCATCATTTGGAAACCATTACGGCCATCACACTTCTTTGACGTGTTGTATAATTTCTACTGTTTGTGTTTTTTGAAACAGGCTCTGTTCTTGATGAAGCAAATGTCTTAACTCATTCACTGCCTGACTATGTGATAAAATATGTCCACTCCAGTGCCAGGGTTTTTATCGTTTTCACTCAAATTGCAGGACCAACAGAATCTTGAGTTTTAGGACTACATAAACATTCAATTCAGCATTAGAATCTTTTTTTTTTCATCGGAAAAAAAGAGTTAATTCATAAGTTATTTGGGTCTGGAGTTATCTGAGCTTGAAATAGGGGCATCTGTACAAAATACAATAAAATACAGACATATTGATTTCTATAGCGCTTTAACAACAGTTGAAGCTGTAACAAAGCACTAACATGGACAAAAGGCAAATGCTACCCCCTCGTGGGAGGGAAAAACATTGCCAGAGGTCTGACCAGCACTTTATCGGCCAAGCAAGAAAAAACAAAACCTGAAAAAATTTTGGAATGGCACTCCATGTCATGCTTTGCAGTTCCCAAATACATTTGGGAATGGCAGTGAATGAGTTAATAGTCATGATGGTTTCACTGCATAGCTTACAAAATTAAATATTTTTTGTTGTTGAGGTGAATAGCCTTAACCTCTGGACAAGTTGTGTCCATAATTTGTAAAATCACTTCAAATGACTTCTACTGAGTGTATTTTGCAAAGATTCCACGATATATAGCTAGATTTTACGTTTTAAGACTTGCGCTGAATATTCAGGAAGTCTTGTTTTCGAATTGATGACGTTGCCTGACGTGACGTCACGTCTGGAACGCCCCTGACCGAGAAAGCGACACACAATGCATTTTGGGTACTTTGTTTGGACTGAAAACTTCGCGTTCATCCGTGTCGATGGCGAAATTAAAAGGAAAACACACAAATAATGCGATGGTGAATCGTTGTGTGTTGCACCGAGACTACTATTTGATAATAGTTGACACAAATTCCCAGCAGACAAATCAGCCCATTTCCAACAGAGCTTGGGCGCCATCTTGTGCATTTTCTGGGACGCTACATTGGAGTCCAGACGCCTCAAAATGACACGGAAGTACTTCTTTAATCGATTGCAAATATTTATGCTTTCCTCTTCAGAACTATTTGAATCATATTCATAACTGGATGAGAAACAAGAAAGCATCTTCTCCGAATCTGAAGCCATTGTTTTGATTCTAGAGCAAGGCAGGACGTCTTGGTGTGACGTCACAAACAAGGGGGCCGCTCTGAAACTCGCCATCCCGAGGTCATTTTGAAGTAGTTTTGGGACACTTCAAGTCATTTTTATTGGTGTTGTGCATTTGACTAAAAATATCAGCCTGCGTGTTTTGGGTATTTTACATACTATAAAACGTTTTTCTGATGTCAGTAAGGAAACCAAAAAATGGTGTCGGTTGGCCTTTAATCATCAGAGAAGTGTGATGGCTGAACTTTTTGCTGGTGGAGCAATTTTGCACCCCAACTCCAGTGTCAACTTCGGGGAGGGGAATGCCATGGTTGTAAAAACTAGAAAACAGAAACTGTCAAATACTGATGACGTCTTTTTAGTCTGCATTAAGAGAAACTAACAAGCATCTGGTGACCATCAGGGCCTGCAAGGCCTTCTCTGCTGTCCTAAAATATCTGAATCACAGACTGATTAATTATATTTTGTCCATAATTTTTTATTAAATAATTCCGAATTGTCTTTCAGTTTCCTTTCGTTGCTTTTCCCCTATTGTGCTGCTTCGAGATGTGTGTTTTCGTATTTAAGCTTTTAACCAATCACAATTCAGCCATCATTTGTCACCAGGGTCAGAAATCTACCTGGATGCCTTCACAATCAGTTCCGGGGGATCTGTCGCATCAAATGTGTCAATCAAACTGTTGCACTATCCAATCAGATTTCGAGTTGGCAAACCAAGGCCTTCTCGAAGGCGCTGGAAACGTCAGAGTTTCCGCAAACCATGATTGGCTAGTCACTAGCCAATCATAGTATCACTATCCGCGAGTGATAAGCGCATATTGGCCAGAGCGATAGCGGTAGCAAGCTGCACAACCCACAATGGCTGAAGGAGAAGAAATTGATTTGGTTGGAGGTTTACTGCTAAAGCCATTTTCAAGACGGACTTGTCAAGAAAAAATGGACATCATTAGGAATGGTTGGTCAGTTATTTCCTGGCTAACAGCACCCTCTAGTGGACTTGTAGTAAATCACACCACACTTTTTTCAGTCTGGATTGATTCAGACATAGCAATACTGAAGGCCTAGCGCTGAAATCCACAGCTCGCCACTGCAAAATAAAGAAGCATTACTACCAAAAAATATTGAGTTTATGAGGGGAGAAAAAAACTCGAATATTGCAAAATATATTCTCATTTAAACTGAATGAAGAATAGGGAACCTTTTTCCAACCACTCTTAATTCACTTTTTTGTGTGTGTCTTTTTAACATTCCAGCATGGCCCTATCACTGCTTGGTAAAGAACGCACAGGGGAGCATACAAATATTTGGAATCCAAACAAAACACAAACTCCTAAGACAAGAAAAAACTCCACCCACACACTCACGCCAAAACAAACAACTCCATACAATAGTGCACATTTACAAAAAAAACAAGCTACATTACAATAAATACATATCTTTTTTTGTTGCAGAATTGCAGCTATTTCGCTTCACTGTGGTTAATTGACACGGACATGGGCCAGGTGTAGTGGGCCATGTCCAAAATGGCATGTGAGGTAAAAAAAAAAAAAAAAAAAAAAAAAAAGACAAACAAACAAGCAAACGGAAATGACTATCCAATCATATGAGTATACAACGTTAAGAACAATTGTTTGGTTGTTGTTTTTGTTTTTGTTTTCCAAAATGGATGGCTTTTAATCCCTTTCACCCTAAGACTACATGCGTCAATTCACACACACGCACATTCACACAGGCCATGACAACATCACTGCAAAGGAAGCGAGCGTTCATTCAAACAAACGCAGACAAAGTAGTGTAACTGTACGTTTTGTTTTCACCGTTAGCGCTATTTGCATGCGAGTGGCGGCAACAGAGATTGAAATGGAAATTAATATTCATGACCAATCACCCAAAAAGTCACATGTGCTTGTTCGGTAGGCAATAAGGTTCTGAGAAATGTCACTTATCTTGAAGCAAGATGGTGGCGATGCAGGAGGTTTTGGGGGGACCCGAGGACTAGATCTGAGTGCGCGTGTGTCGAAGAGGATTGAAAGAGAGGTGGGGTGGGGGTCACTGCATGTACTTAGCAACACTACGACCACGATGAGCACGACGACATAGCTCACAAAACCTTAGCCAACGGGCATGCAAACCGGATGATGGCATAACACACAAATCCTTGGAAGCCATGCCTGCAGTTAGCTTTGTTAGCATGGATAGCGTCAACAGCCCGACCACCACCCCCCCCTTCCTATATTGCAGTTAAAGTTTGAATTTAACTCATTCACTGCCATATGTTTTTTCCCTCCCACAATGGGGCAGCATTTGCCTTTTGTACAGCTGCTTCAATTTCAAGCTCATATAACTCCAAATCCATACAATTTAGGAATTAACAGTTTTTCTTCTGATAAAAGAAGGGAGTCTAAGGTTTCTAACTCTGCATTGAATGTTTATGTAATCCTAAAACTCTAGGTTCTGTGGGTCCTGCAATTTGAGTGAAAATGACAAAAACCCTGGCACTGGAGTGGACACATTTTTTGCACATAGTCTGGCAGTAAATGAGTTAAAGAAGCAGTTGTTAGTAAAACATTTCCGCTAATTTCAGTTAGCACACATATGGTGTGCATTAAGCTAGCATACTTGCATTAAAAGAGCTAATATGGTTTGTTTGATTTTGCAACAAATGATAGCATTAACCAAATGTTAGCATTAAGCAAGTGGACTTTTGTTAGTTTTAGTTTTTTGTTGTTTGTTTAAAGGACAACCGACGTCTCCGGACAAGTTGTGTACATAATTTGTAAAATGGCTTCAAATGACTTCTACTGAGTGTATTTTAAAAAGATTCCACCGCATATAGCTATATTTTATGTCTCAAGACTCGCACTGAATATTCAGGAAGTTTTGTTTTTGAGTTGGTGACGAGTACGTGACGTCACTAAAGGAACGCCCCCTGACCGAAAAAAAGACACATTGTAGCAGTCCTTCCATCACGTCAATGTATTTTGCTGTGTTGTTTGGTCTGAAAAGCTTGTGTTGCACCCAAAAGCCGCCAGAAGAGGGTGTCCAAGCTCCATATAAGGAATTTATCAGCCTGTGGAAACGGAGGTGGCCACAGGAGGTCGCCATTTTGTGCCTCTTTTCTGGTGATCCTTTCTCCCCAATGTTGCCTCAAAATGGCACGGAATAAATTCTTTAATCGTTTGCAAACATGTATGCTTTCCTCTACAGAACCATTTAAATCATATTCATAACTGGAGGTGTCACAAGAAAGCATCTTTTCTGAATCTGAAGCCATTGTTTTGATTCTCCAGCAATGCAAGACATCTTGGCGTGACGCCACAAACTGGGGGCAGGACTTTCTGAAAATGCCCAATTCGCAGCTCAATTTTTTGCAGATTTTGGACACTTTAAGTCATTTTTATTGGTGTTTTGCATTTGAATAAAAATATCATACTGCGTGTTTTGGGTATTTTAGATGCTATAAAACGTTTTTCTGATGTCAGTTAAGAAACAAAAAAGACGTCGGTTGTCCTTTAAATATAATTCTGTCCAATTCATGGTTAGGTTTGTAGCACATTTCAGCTGGATGTGACAAATACAGATGAAGCAAGAATGCTGTGCCTCTTTTTTGGAAAAGTTCCACACGCAAGACTGTAACTTGGGGAGGGCGGGTGAAGGGCAAAATTGGCATCATAATGATCAACTCCTTATAAGTGAAGTTAGACCCTCATTTTGTTCCATTTCTTGCCAATAACAGAGATGAATGTTGTCGGGTTGAAACTTAAAAAAAAGTTCTATATGATCTCACTGTATGACAGATTTCCACTTAAACACAACAAACAAGGGGACGGGGGTTGTCCGCTATTTTTTTATTTTTTTGGCCTTAGGACGCTGTGAGCCTCCCCCCCGCCTGGTTTTCTAACCTTGGCCTATCTGTCACACAGACTCTCAAGTTGCTACACAACACTGTTACTCAGTAAATACTCAATCAGTACTATAGCACACCACAAGCATCGGGCTACACACCAATCATGCTTTTGTATAATGTTCTATACAGATGTGCTCGTGTGTGTTTGTGTATGTGAAGTGGAGAAGGGGCGGGTCGCGATCAGAGCATGACTCAGCACGTCCGTCTTACAGCCGCTCCCTCCCTTTTCTTGTACATCCACTAAGTCAGCCCAGTTTTCTTTTTAAATATGTCCACCGCATTCTCAGCTTGTGTTCTGCATGAGTCGGAGTGCGAGTGTGTGAGTGTGTACGTGCCTCTGTTTGTGTGTATATGTGTGTGTATATGTGCTTTGTTCATATCCTCCCCTTGGCCCCTCCTACTAAAAATAGGGGGGAGCGTAGAGGCCTACCTCCCGCGACTCCCCCTCAAGGAGAGTGAGTGGAGGATTGTGGGATACTAGGCTGCGTGCTGCGCAGCAGTTATCAACTGTCGGGGTTGAGCTGGGTTTCAATGTCCACTCTGCAGATGGGGCACTTGCGACTGGTCGCCAGCCATTGGTCCACGCACGCCTGATGGAACAAGTGCATGCAGGGCAATCTCCTAAACAGACACAAACGACACCGTTTTAGGGAACGTCAAAATAGTCAGCTCTCACATCATCTTTCTCCATTGAAATGAATGGGAAAGCCATTAATCTGTTCCAATTTTCCGCAAAAAGCAAAAAAAAAATGTTGGAAGGTATAATTAGGGAAAAATAGTTCAGAAGACCCCCTGTGGTGTGTCTACCTCCGGACACACGGATATAATGTTCAATGAGGAATTTGTATGATTCTCTGTATGGGGGAAGATTTTTGAACTCTTTTCAACACATTACCAATGAACCACCAATATTTGTCGCTTTATCCAGAGGTGAGAAGGTTTCTTCAGCAGTCATCTGTACAAATATATTTGCACAGATGACGGCTGAAGAAACCTGCTCATCGATGGACCACTCCTGTACGACTGAGAGCTTACACAGACGGATTTATCCAGAGGACAAATAAAAAATATTGTCTGTGGCATTTTGAACTAACATACAAAAATGGCTGCCGCTGCTCCCCCGCATAAAAAAAATGTTCTTATGGCGTGCCTGTAAAGTGTCCTTGAGAGTTTTGAAAGGCGCTTAGAAATCAAATATATTGTTATTATTATTAAAAGTTAAAAACTCGTTTTGTTCAACAGTAATGGGGAGCGTAAATAAAAATAAAAAATAAACTGGACGTAAGCACGAGACCTTTTTAATCAAGACCCCTGTTGTGAAATTCACTGTTGGCATTAGATATTTCACAAGTTGGCTGCAATCAGCAGAGGGAGCAAAAAAGTCTGACCAAACTGGCTTTCTGCCTTAGTGGGTTACGAGAGATATTCAAAACAGGATGTAAACGGTTCCAACTAGCAATATACAGTAATTGATGATGACGATGATGATGATGATGATGATGATGATGATGATGATGATTAGTATTAGGTGCGGCATGAGTAATTAGAGGCATGAGACATTTCAGAGAGGAGTGAAAGAATTGACGAAAAAAATGTTGCAAAGCTTTTTAGGAATCATCTGAAATAAAGCATATCCAAACAAGGGGTTTAAAAAAAAACACAAATTAGGATGTGGTCAGATATCAATTTTTTTCTTTTTAATAAATAACTGCCTGATTTCAGTTTCAATACTGTATGGTATATTGGAATACAAAATATCAAAGTAATAAAACATAAACGAAAGGATGTGTCCTGACACAAGAAACAAATGGTATGCCGGCGCAAAATGATAACATTAGAAATGACTATACGTGTACAGTATTAACTCATTCACTGCCATTCCCAAATTTATTCGGGAATTGAAAATATGACGTAGAGCGCCATTTTCGAATTTGTTCGGGTTTTCGTTTTTCTTGCCGGGGATGCTGATAAACCACTGGCAATGTTTTTCCCTTTCACGAGGGGGCAGCAT
The DNA here is from genome assembly GCF_051943395.1 of Hippocampus bargibanti. NCBI lineage: Eukaryota > Metazoa > Chordata > Actinopteri > Syngnathiformes > Syngnathidae > Hippocampus > Hippocampus bargibanti. The sequence continues at coordinate 11,138,302 of NC_142737.1, read as the reverse complement.
TAGCCTTTTGTACAACTCCCCCCACTTCAAGCTCAGATAACTCCAGACCCATATAACATGGGAATTAACTCTTTTTCTGATGAAAGAAGAGAGTCTAAGGATTTTTATGCTGAATTGAATGTTTATGTAGGCCTAAAACTGAATATTCTGTGGGTCCTGGAATTTGAGTGAAAATGACAAAAAAACCTGACACTGCAGTGGACACATTTTTGCACATCTGGCAGTGAATGAGTTAAGAAGAAACATGCGTGTGTGCTAAGTGTATTGGTACCTGACATCTTCTCCATCTTCAAGCATAGACAAACAGATGGTGCACTTTTCGTCCGTATCCAATTCCTCGTCGTCCAGACACATTTTCAGGTCTTGTGGGAATCTCTGCAACCCCAACACAAATTGGTGTGACCCTTTTTACCTTGTATTTAGGTCACGTTGGCTATATGCGCTGCTTGAAATTCACTGGAATGAGTCATCCATCACTGTGATATGGAGCAGGCTGCAGGCTGCACGCTGGTCTCACTTCATCTGCTGCCGGAAACGAGTTTGCACGTTCAACTCACGGAATCGACAAGAGGCTTACCTTCTTGTACTTGTGGGGGAAAGTAAATCTCTCGATGGTTGTCTGGACTGCGCCGCGGTTCACGCTCCCTAATCGGTCCTCCAGCTGCAAAAGTTCCTGTTTAAAAAATAAAAAAACAAAAACAGAATAAATAAGGAGAATTTGCAAAGGTTATATTTGTTGTTGTAAAAGTGGTTCTAAACATGTAACAGCGGGAACGTTTTAACCACTTTGCAGTAAATAGCACAAAGGTGGAAGAAAATCTCATTTTGGTTTGTTGCCTAAATAATAATAATAATAATAATAATAATAATAATAATAATAATAATAATAATAATAATAACAACAATCACACATTATCTATTTATTTATTTATTTGTACATAATAATACATTTCAGCTATAAGCGCCTTTCAAAACTCTCAATGTCCCTTTACAGTTACAGGATGTGTTTTTTTCTGTGGTCGAGCAGCAGCAGCCACACGCGCCAGCGTTCACTCAATTCAGAATAGCTCAAATAGATAGAAAGCTAGCTAGCTAATAGCTAGCTAACAGATAGCCAGCTAGATAGCTAGATAGCTAATAGTCAGCTAGATAGCTAATAGATCGCCAGCTAGCCAGATAGATCGCTAATAGACAGCAAAAAGATAGCAAATACATAGCTAGCTAGGTAGCCAGCTAGGTAACAAGCTAGATAGCGAAACAGGCTACGGGACGAATGTCACTCAAAATATATATATATATATAAAGTGAGCCAAACAAGGTTTTCTTTGAATATTAATTGGTATGTTGTGAATTTGTGGAGGAAGTGAAGATGTCACAACTTGGTGAGAGAAATTCAGACACAACCTGTTTGGATGCCTGAACGGGCTGCGTGACGTCCCCAAAACAAAAGGGAAAACGCTCTTTCACCGAGGTTATATTGTTGTGTCCGAAAATAATGGCAAGAAAAGAGGTGATTTCATGGTGAGTAGAGGATGCTAGAAATTCAGCGGCCACTGGTTTGCTGCCGAGACAGGCAGCAGGCGAAACCGAAAACAGAATGCTAATGGGGCTCCAACACAGTGTGACACAAATAGTAATTGTTAAGGATTTCGCAACTTGGCTGCACGTTTCAGAGAATGCAAGCATTTCAGGCCAGACTGGCTTGCTGCCTCGTCGGGCAGCTTCATAGAATGTAATTACAATCAGACATTTGTTAAAAGGTATGGAATAAATTTCGAATTTTGAAGAGGATTGTCTACATCCTTTCTGTTCTATTTTACCATTTTTATGTCTAACGAGATTTGCTCAACTCATTCACTGCCAGACGATGTGCAAAAATTATGGATACAACTTGTCCGGAGGCGTTGGTTGTCCTTTAACTCATTCACTGCCAGACTATGTGATAAAATATGTGCACTCCAATGCCAGGGTTTTTGTCATTTTCACTCAAATTGAAAGACCCACAGATTGAGTTTTAGGACTGCATTCACAGAAAACTTTAGACTCTCTTCTTTCATCAGAAAAAAAAGTTAGTTCCTAAGTTATATGGGTCTGGAGTTATCTGAGCTTGAAATGGGGGCGGCTGAACAAAAGGCAAATGCATTGTGGGAGGGGAAAAACATTGACAGAGGTCTGACCAGCGCTTTATCGGCACTCCTCGCAAGTTAACCAAAACCCAAACAAACTCGGGAACAGCACTCCACGTCATGCTTTTCAATTCCCGAATACATTCGGGAATGGCAGTGTATGAGCTAAACAATAGTCTGAATATCATTAAATTAATCTGGAAATACATCAGTTTGACAATTGTCAAATCTGTGATTTGATACCGATAAGAAATATGCATTGGAAGGTGTTTAAAAAAAAATCTTAATAATTCAATTATCAAATTTGCGGATGTCTGCTTCTCAGAACTGCACGAATTACCCACATTTTTTTATCCTGGAAAAATCTTGAATGAATGATTTTAATCGAGCACTCACCTCATAGCTCTCCCTGACGGCAGAAGCGTGTCGTGAAGGGTTGAGACTCTGCAGCGCCAACAGGTGCAGCTGAGGGTACGGATAATTCCGGATCTCGTGAACGACCTGCAAGAGGACGGAGAAAAGAAAATGGCGTCGGTCCCTCCGCTCATCCAGATGACCAATGTTTGCCGTGAAAAGGACGTGATTGCGACTCACCACTTGTGTTGAGGTGTTGTTTCTGGGGAAGTGGTGCATCCTGGGAGATGTCAGGTAGTGCTGATAGTGCTGCGGCAGTGGGTGGATGTGGTACTGGTGTGGCGGTAGGCCTGCGTCGACACTTAAATCCCTGGAGCAGAGGGAAAAAAAACTTTTTTTTGTCCACTTGCACCAAAAATGAGTTTGACACCCTTGTGTCCGAGGATCTTTTTTGCACAATTTTTGTCCATATTTATATGATCAAACAGCCGTCAATCTCCAAAGCGGCTATTTCCGAAATATTTAGAATGCTAAATGCTTTAATGGTTTCTAATGCCAGAGATGCTTGAATACGTCTGTCTAAGCTCTCAGTCGTACAGGAGTGGTCCATCGATGAAAAGGTTTCTTCAGCCGTCATCTGGATTATATTAGGGATATATATGTAAAGGGCCACAGCAAATGTTTAATTCGCTGACGAAGCTTTTCGGATGAGGAGCGAAACATCCGACACCGTCCAAGAAGTACAGATAACGGCTGAAGAAACCTTTTCATTGCTTGAACTTTTGATGAATTTTGAAAATGCGCTTGTCTGTACACACTGGGCACATTGTTACCAGCAGCAACAGCAGGTGGTGATGCTCGTGTGTGTCTGTTTCACACTTGAACTAGTGCTGTAACACCTCCCGCCCCCTCTACTGCCCAATCACTGTGCCACGGGGAGACTATACAAATATTACTGCATCTGCCTGTGCCTGCATACTAACAAAAATGACTTTCTGGAAAAAAAATAGGGAGAGCTTCTTCAGAAAGGGGATATGGCTAAAGGCGTTTCACAGGCACTAATCCAACTCCTGTAATATGCATGTATTTAATTATTGCAGGCACCAAATCATTGAGAGATTTGAGTCGCATCGCGATAGACAGCAGATTGGACATATAATCATTGCCACTCAGTTATTCTATTTACGCCCTAAGCGATTGTATATGCAAAATCAGGGGACTGTGGGAATTCTGGACAGCGTGACTATCACCCTTGTTCGTATAATTCATAATATTTATGCCACTGTTTTGTTATTGTTTTTTAATGTCCTATTTCCCACATAACAAACAGACAGACCCATGCTAGGTTCTCACACTCAGAACTGACTCTAATGATGACAAGTGCCATAAAAAACTGACCGATGTACAGGATCAAGTTTTTTTTATTTCTTTAGATTGAAAGGTGTTTTCTGTCTTCAAAAAAATAATATTTAAAAAGCTGAAACTGCAGCAATTTAAATGTGTTAATAGTAAATAACGCTACTAACATTTTATGCCTCTAGGTTAAACCTCAGAAAACTCATTACTGCCTGTTAATGTTACAACCCTCATGAGACGTGCGCTGTTTACTCCTCAGTTTAGTGTTAAAGCAACGTTCTCGTTTCATGAAATTAAACTCAATTGCGACCATGTTCTAATTGCCCCTAATTTATGACAAGAAAAAAAAACAGCTTTTGTGATCTTTAAATAAAACAGCACTTTCGTGCACTTTTCAGGCGTTGTTGAGGTATGCGCTCCCTACCAGTCTGTGCCTTCGGCCAGGTAGCGGGGCTGCTGAACCACCGGTTGGGGCGGAACGTGCAGAGGTGGGGCAAACTCGAAGCCCGGACGCAGTCTGTGGGGCTGGTGAGGAACCCTCTCTGTTGTACGTCTACTGACACATGAATAGGTTTTATATTGACTTCAAGTAAGACACACACCTACACAGGTCCTCACAATGTCATGGGTACAAGAAACAACCATGGGTCCCCACAATGTCATGACTACAAGAACACACACAGAGAGGTCTTAACAATGTCATGGGTACAAGAACACACACAGGTCCTCACAATGTCATGGGTACAAGAGCACACACACACACACACAGCTCCTCACAATGTCATGGGTACAAAAACACACACATTGGTCCTCACAATGCCATGAGTACAATAACACACACAGGTCCTCACAATCTCATTACGACAAGAACACACACACCAGTGCTCACAACATCATGACTACAAGAACACACACAGAGGTCTTCACAACGTCATAACTAAAAGAACGTACACAGAGGTCCTTAACCTGTCATGGGCACAAGAACACACACACTGGTCCTCACAATGTCATGACTACAAGAACGCACACAAAGGTCCTCACAATGTCATGGGTACAAAAACACAAACGTACACACAGGTCCCCACAATCTAATTACGACAAGAACACACACATAGGTCCTCACAATGTCATGAGTACAATAACACACACACACAAACAGGTCCTCACAGTGTCATGACTACAAGAACACACACAGAGGTTTTCACAATGTCATGGGTACAAACACACACACACACACAGGTCCTCACAAGTACAAGAACCCACACACATCTAGTGGTGTGGGTTCTTTGTGCCTTTGAACTGTACCTGTTGGGTGGCAGGATGTGCCGGTGCTGGGCCTCAAGGATTTGCTGCTGGAGGAGGTATTGCTGGTGTAATGCCTGAGGTAGGAAGGGAGGGGCGGGGATGTCCTGGAACTGGGCCGCGGGCATGGGGTTGAGGGGTGGGTGGTGTAGCGGGGGTCCGTGCTGGTGGCCAGGTGGGGCCATGTGGGGGTTGATACCCGACTGTGGCTGACCTGGGTGAGGCATGGGGAAGTCCATGGGCAGCGGGGCCTGGGGACCTAGCTGGAAATGGCGGCAAGAGGTAGCATGGCTGTGCTGCTGCTGTTGCCGGGTGAAATGGGATCCTGGGGGCGGAGTGAGGGGGAGAAGCAGAATACGTCAGGTACCCCAACATCAAAAATGAGCTGTTATTAATTCTGGGTGAAATATGCTGTCAATGTATGTATACATACGTGTATGTGTGTGTATGTGTGTGTGCATGTTTGTGTATGTGAGAGACATCATGTTCATGAAGCCCTACCTCATACCTACGATGAGAAAAATGCTTCTGTGAGGGTGGGACAATGATGGATACCACAAGTGTCACCGAAAGCAAACACCGAAATGTGCTCCGTCACAAAAATACATGAGCCGCCATTTTCGGGATCCTTTCCTGTTCTTGGAAGTAGACGAAGCTACCATGGGAACTAAGTGTATACACGGCCCTGTCCAGGTACAATGTGGCTAAGTCAAAAACATGACGAGAGATGAAATACCTGTAAAAAGCAACCCGAACGGAACACAATTTTTTTACTGATGTGACGGATTCGGTTTCTTTTAAAATTGGTGTGACCTTTAAAGGTTGACTGACCCTAGTGGAAGTCGATTGTTTCCTATAGCAAAAAAAAAATGGTTTTGAAATCCAAACAAATCAGCAATTGATCATCCTGCGGTACAAATAGGGCTGGTTCGACAGTATTCAATGTTCATTGACACTTTATTCATGCATTGTCAAAATGTAGTATTTACAGATTAACCCTAATTGTCCCCTCTCCGAAATGTTCCGCTTCTTAGAATTATCTTGGCAAGTTTTTTTTTTCTTCGAATAAAAACCGACCACAAGTATTTGGCAAGCGCTGTTCGCAGACAGTCGAAACACGGCAGGCTTCCTTGGGTAGCTGCGTGCTTTTAATATATTCCACATGTGTGCTTTTTTTTGTCCTAGAACATTATAAATGACATCCATTTGGCAGGGCTTCAGATTTCTAAAAAGACAAAGAAATCCGTTTTGTAATTCTATGTCTAAATGGCTAGTCTGCGTTGCATTTTCCGAGACGAAGAAAAAAAAATGGGTTATAGCAGGGCTTGATAACCGCAGCCAGGCGGCAGACATGTTGTGACCTTACAAGGTCAAGTTCAAAAGAATGGGGGCACAGAGGACGTTTAAGGGAGGGCGGGGGTGATGGCCACCACGAATGATAGCAGATAGGTTGGTACGGGCTCTGTGATGGAGGAAGCATGGAGAATCGTCTATCTTTTGTCACGGTGGGGGGGGGGGGTGGGACGAGGGGTAGTAGGGGGTAGGACAATAAATGGAAATCAGCAAGAAGCACACTGAAGGTTAGGAAAAACACTAGATTCTTTATTGAAAAATATTAGTAAACTGTTTTTTTTTCTTGGCGTTTTTTTGTGGGGGCGGGGTGTAATAATCGTATAAAAATCCATGCAACCAAAAAATAAACCACATAGACTGAAGGCAAGGCCCACCATGCTCCGTATAGGGTTAAATAAAGGAACAAAAGCGGCATCCAATGAGCTACAGCACATGATTCAAGTACAGCAGGGTAAACATCTTTACTACAGAAAGATTACATTGGATTCTCACAAGTCAATGTAGAGTCAAACCAAAAACAAAAACCAAACAAAAATATGAATCATAAAATGTGACCATGCATTGAAAAAGTACTATCAAGAGAGACCACAACCAAACAATAGAGACGTTATTTACTAATAGAGAATCTCTTTTAGCAGTGCAGGAAAATATAGGCATCCCTGTGAAATGGATAGCATTTTGGCCATGTTAGTGGGTGAGGGAGGGGGTATAGGGGGGGATTTTTTTAGAAAGGGATGAACCACCAGTGAAGTGAGCTTGTTTGACCTGCTGATACAGTGGAACCTCCAAAGTCAAAACGCTGCGAAAAAGCATGAAAATTGGGAGTGTTTCAGGAAAGAAAAATGGTCTTCCAATGTCCTATAAATTTGAAAAGGTTTCAAGAGCATCTCATAACATTTTTTTACAGTGCATGTGTACTGCCCTTTTCCGTTGACCACTTGTGGCTTTTTATTGCACGAAATTGAAACAGAAAAGACTCTTAAAGGACAACCGACGTCTCCGGACAAGTTGTGTCCAGAATTTGTAAAATGGCTTCAAATGACTTCTACTGGGCGTATTTAATAAGATTCCACCGCATATAGCAATATTTTACATTTTAAGACTCGCGCTGAACATTCAGGAAGTCTTGTTTTTGAGTTGTTGACGAGTCCTCACGTGACGTCAGAAAAGGACCGCCTCCTGACCGTAAAAAAAATGCATTGTAGCGTCTTTCCATCACGTCAATGTATTTTGCTGTACTGTTTTTTGGAAACCCTTGTGTTACATCCAAAAGCCACCAGCAGAGGGAGTCCAAGCTCCATGCAAGGAATGTATCAGCATGTGAAAACGGGCTGACTCATTCCTCACAGGAGCTGGTCGCCATTTTTCTGCCTCTTTTGTGGTACGTTACATTATGTCCAGATGCCTCAAAATGACACGGAAGGACTTCTTTAATCGATGGCAAACATGTATGCTTTCCTCTTCAGAACTATTTGAATCATATTCATAACTGGATGTGTAACAAGAAAGCATATTATCCGAATCTGAAGCCATTGTTTTTATTCTCCAGCAATGCAAGACGTCTTGGCGTGACGTCACGAACTGGGGGCGGGACTTTCTGAATTTTTTTTTTGCAGATTTTGGACACTTTAAGTCATTTTTATTTGTGTTTTGCATTTGACGAAAACTATCATACTGCGTGTTTTGGGTATTTTAGATGCTATAACACGTTTTTCTGATGTCAGTTAAAAAACAAAAAAGTGACGTTGGTTGCCCTTTAAGGTCTCCGAGTATATTTGTCATGCATTTGCGAGGTTTTCAGGGTCCTCCACAGCCATCAATAAATAGCATTACTCATTACATTTGTGCTCCCTTTCTTCTCTCTCATAGAATTTTCCGGACACCATCTAGCTAGCATGAAACTAGCGGACTTTTGTTGGATGAAAGTGAATTTTGGAGGGTGGTTAAGAATTTAAGCCTTGAAATATTCGCTTCAAGCACACTTACATTTCTTTTGACTGTTTTTCTACTTTTTCCGTTTGCATTGAAGGCCATTTGTTTGTGCTGTTCAACAAGACGCAGCACCAAGGTAAGGCAATGTTGTGCTAACTAGTTAGCAGTAACTTTGAATATTTTTGTATGTAGTGGTTTAATTTGAATTCAAAGAAACGTAAAATTAACACTGCCCTGTCGTGGGTGACATTTCTATTTCATTTCTATGAAATTTAACAAAAATGGACTGAAATTAGATCATATATTTATACACCTCGCCAAATTAAATTAAAAATATAGCCAAATACAAATTCATAGTTTGGTTTCTATCATTGTCAATTAATATCATAAATGAGCTTTCAGGGTTCATTTTAAAAGAATTAATTTCAGTGCATTTGTAGAACATTACTTGATTCCATCATACTTTAGTCTAATCTCGCACCCGACAAATCCTCCACACTAAAAAGTTACTAATACATAGATAATGTTCAATGTACTTAAACATATGACCATGTTTTCCATTTTCTAACTGTTTCCAAAAAAATAACAAGTTTAATAATAAAAAGTTACTAATACTAAAACTAATTTTAAAACTTGTTTCAATATAAAATAAAAAAATAAACCTTGGTTCACAACGCATTGAAACTCACCAATAATGGAAAAACTCAACAGAAAATAATAATTATAGTAAAAAGACCAAACTATTAGAACTCACATTAAAACGTGAGTCAAAACGTTGCTTATATATTGAGTTAAAATAAACGCATGAAAAATTGTTTTGAGTGTTTCATGGTTCCATGCACGCAACACAAGAAGGCTCGCTCAACTATAGCCGTCCTTAGTTTTATAATTAGATTTTTTTTTACGTAATTGTTATAATATTTGAACAATAATTTGAACATCTTTCAACATTTTCTTTAATTATGACTTTTTTTAGTGATGGACTATGACATGTTCCAACCTTCGGGTAATTTTACCAGTGAGGGAACAGAACGACTTGCTAAACCGAGGACCGCCTGTTTTACTTTTCCACTTGGTCTCGGGAACAAATCAATGCAAATTAATTTCCAACTGGAAATAATGTTTTCACTTCTACGACGGACAGCATTCAACTTTTGAGGTAACACTGTATCTGATATTAAATTTTTGGGTCCTGTTAAAAATGAGAAGGAGGGCAAGCAGCCCCTAATAATTCAGTGTGATTCAAAGGTATTCTTATTTTTTTTGGGGCGGAGGAATAACAAAAAGGACTACACAAAATGGAGACAGTTATGGCAGGTTGTCGTGTGCAGGTGCAGTGTACCTTCACTCCATTCATTTCCCGCAGAAACTCCCAAGTCCAGCACGCCAAACTAAATGCCTAACAACCATCATCTTCCTTTTTTGTTTTTCCACCACATAATATTGTATGAGGTGCACACGTTTGTTGCCGTGCGACAATTGACTGCACTAAGGATCTATGCTGATTTTCAAGAGACCATCAAGAAACTTTCACATTTATGCCAGTTCCACGATTTTCATTGCATTCGTTTGTAAGGTGCGGTTGAACATTTTAATGTTTAAATACAATGTTTAATTCTCTTATATTTTGCCTGTAAAGTTAATAAAATTTGATTACAGCTGATCTTAGTGTTCTTAGTTTTATTGTTTTTATGTAATAGCTTAAAAATACCACGGAAGCGCTTTTACTTTTATGATGGTGGTAGTTTCACCTCTGAATGAACTGGAAAAAAATTCTCCAATAATCAAAAGGTTTCAGAAATAATAACAGTCATTGAGGGGCTTGTGTTGGACTTTGGAAGTTCCACTGCACAGCAAAACACTGATTTTGCCATTCAAATAGTCACATGTACACTGCACCTTGAGTGAAGAGAAAGGAGGATGAGCCAAATTCTGGTGTTCAACGATGCGAGTGCAGCCGTTTTTTGAGATCATGCAAAAATGTATCCACTTGACAGGAATTTACAGCATGTTGTCTATCAAAAGACTGGATGGGAGGTACACAATGACATTCCATTCAAAAAAAGGAGCTACATGTCCACTCAGGTGCTACAGCAAAAATTTGACAGAAACAAAAGACAAAAAGGTGCTCTGCTCTAAGATGTTAGCTATGTTTTTAGTCAGCTTAACATGGTTGGAATACATCTTGAAGGGAGGAGGAGGAATAGGAGAGGGGGAAGGGGTGCTTTGTTTTTTTTTCAATACCAATGTCGTCTTCGGATGGAAAGAGGAAATGAAGAAGGGGTTCACAATACAGCTAAATGCAGAGAACAGGCAGAGGCCACGCCACACCACACAGCAGCAGATGATCATTAGCTACACAATGGGGGGACGACAAAGATCTGATAAATGCAGAATGTAGAGCCAGCCTCCATACTATGAAACAGGGAAATAAGAACAGAAATAAAAGCACAATGAAATCGCTGATGCCACTGCTGTCAAATTAATGTTGCACTGCAGCTTCGTGTATGCGCGTGTTTCTTTTATTAGCCGCTAGCTCGCATCTGAGTGTAAAAAACGCAAAGTTCCAAACACCAAACAGCTGACAGTTTGCGGTAAATTTGATTCATGTGTTCTCCATGAGCAATTACCGTTCGTATCGATTTACAATCTCACCGATCGACGCAAACAGTTGTAAATAACGCGATGGCAAAACCAGATGATTTTTTTTTCAAATGACATCATCCAGGCACAGATAAAACGACTGTCTGGAGACGGCTATGATTAGCTTGCGGTATTTCTAAGGTGCAAATACACAACCGCGAGTAAAACCCGAGAAGAGGCGCATTGCAACGTAATCCAATTGACGTTAGCAGAAAACGAATGGAAAGAGCCACCGCGTTGTTCTGTTCGGGAATGTTGTGTACACGCAACAGCCGGCGCTTGCCGAATCCTTTGTGACAATTGATTCCGCTTCTGGATGAAGCCATCCCCCCGCACGAGTCAGTTAGCTTATCTCGAGTGGCGATATCTGGATGTTAACTGGAGCCAAATACAGCTGTCAAAACAAGTCATTTCGTGATTTACGGTTATCTGCGAACAAAGCAAAATAACGCCAAATGGAATTTGGCGAGTAGTTTGTGCGGAAACGACGACCTAGCTAACGCGAGCTAAACCAGCGGCTAAATTGGGAGCTAACTAGCCAACAGCTGCAGTGAATATTAAGATAAACAGGGCACACGTTTAACGTGCTTACCAACAAACCACGACATACCTCTGTTTCTGACTGAGCCAAATACGGGGAGAACCAGATATCCGACATGCACTAACACCATCCTGTGATCCTTGTTTTGCGACTCCGTTGGCTTATTTGGAGAGAAAGAGTGCGATGGTTGTAGTCGCCCATGCGGATCTACATTCAGGCGGCTGGGCTAGCGTGCAGCGCGCGGGCCGAGTCACTGAAGCAACTGTTTCGCTAACTGACTGATTAAATTGCTGCACTGTACTGTACTGGGGCTTCGTGTCTCTCCCTGCAGTCGATTGACTCGAGTGCCCGCCTGGTGATGACTGACAAAAGCAGACGTGTCTTTCTTCGCAGTCGACACGGGGGGCGCTGTTTCCCCATTGCGTGACCTCGGGAGACCCAGTTCAGTGACAATGGACGGCCAGCGGGCAGCATGGAACCCCGCTCTCGATTTATTTTTGAAAACAAAAACAAAAAGGACATCGCTTACCTACGGAAGAGGATTAGGGCCAACGAAGAAAAAAAATAAAGTTGGCAAGATTCTCACTGTAATCTCAGAATTCTGACTTTATTGTCAGAATTCTGACTTTAAAATCAGAATTCTCGCAAAACGCCGCGAGGTTACGACATTGTCTTTTCTTCCAAGCCACACCACACGGAGATGCCCCCCACACGCAGATGCCCCCCACAATTCAAAGTGAAAATTCTGACTTTATTCTCAGAATGTTCACTTTTAAAGTCATAATTCTGAAATTATAGTCAGAATTCTGAGAATGAAAGTTTAATTCTGAGATTAGAATCAGAATTCTCACTTTAAAATCATAATTTTGATTCTGAGATTAATGTGAGAATTTTGCTAACCTTTTTCTAAAGTGTCCCTAATCCTTTTCCGTATTTACCAGCGCCTCCAAACCCGATGTGCTAATTGTAAACAAGATCGTCTAATGGACACCACAGCAATCTGTAATCCCCCCAAAACAGTGTACACGTTTTTCTTTTATTTAAAAGCAAATGTTAAATATTTTTGACAATCGTAACTGGTGTGAGAGAAAGAGGATGCACAAAACCGGGTTAGATGGAGGACACTGATTCGCTGTGGCGACCCATGAAGGGAAAAGCCGAAAGGAAAATAAATGATTTCCTACTTATGGATATACGCTACATGAATTAAAATGTTCTATCATAACATAACGAGCGCAAAAATTACAAACAATATCCACTATCATGATGTCAATCTTTTGGACGTTTTTAGAACATTCATACATATTCTTGAGTTCCCCTATTGAATAAATATTGTACAAAGTTGTGATGTACCTAAACAGTGAACACGTGTTCTTCTTACAAATTCTTATTCAAAAAAACATGGACAATGGTACACAAAAATACCCACCACTTTGTCACACACGGTGGGGCTCTCACAAAGCATGTCTGACCTTGCTGACGTTGCTTGCAGTACGTTAGCTTCAGCGAGAAGTGGCGGTATTGAGTGCAGTTGGTCAGATGGAGGTGGAATTTGCAGATAAATAGAAGAAGAGTTCATTCAGCCATTACATTCTCCCTCAGCCAGGTCGAAGCCGTCAGTGGTGGAGGACAAGTCATTACCAAGCGAGTAAAATGTTATCCGTGCGAGTTGCAGCAGCGTTGGCCAGGACCCTGCCAAGAAGGGCCGGATTGGTAGGCGCTTCATAAAAAAATCCTTATCGCTTTCATGTTTTCACGGGTGCTTCATTTGTATTCAATGCGTAAACTTCGTCCGTGAGAAGGGTAACGCGGAATATAATGTCAACCGAGCAGGCCCGCTAACTTGACTTGCACTGCAAAATGCCATCTAAAATATACCCTCAGTGCACTTTAATGTTACTTTCTATCTGTTATGCAGTATGTTGCAATTGTGTTGATTGGGTTGATGTTGCCCTTGTGACATCGCCTGTGCGCCGTGCTAATAATAGCACGCGAGCTAACCTAAATGCTAGTTAGCAACTCATTTAACCACGCTTTGAAGGTCAGCTAGCTTGACAGCAGCCGACGGGACTGCAACCACGGTGCACCTTTCTCATTTAGCATGCATTATTTGTAATGCATAGTTGCAACGTTATGAGAATAGTAATTATTTACAATATAATGACTATCGATCATTTTAATCGTAGGTGTCCAAGGCTCTGCCAGCCGCCTGCGTTGGGGTCAATCATCTCCACACCCACAGACCATGGCTACAGAAGACTGGTAGGAAATATAACGGACTACAAAATTAGGATAAAATATTAATTTTTATTTTTTTGCCCTCGTGGAAACTTGTTTCTCACCTTAAATTGCTCCTGTTAGCCTAGTGGGCGTTCAAATAAATCAATGCAGTTTTGTTTGCTGTCACCGGTTTCAAAAAATAAAACAACATTTGAACGCAAATGCTCAAAAAGGTTCCCTTTTAGTCCAACCCCTCTCCCGTGGTGGGATTTTTGGTACTCTATTACCAAAATAGGCTTTTAAACAGTTTTCCCCAACAACATCAACATTTTTATAAGATTTTTTTTCATTGTTTCTGTGGAAATAACTTAGTAATGCACATTAACAATAATTCTGACAGCAATATTTTAATTGTCTAAAATGTATATCATGATTAGGATTTATATAGAATTGTTTTTAATCACCAAGTTATAACTTAGGCCTTGTTGAAGATTTTACTCCATGTATATACAGCCTTTGAATGTGGTGATGGATGTTTTTCAAGTCCTCTACAAGTAAAGTTGAAGTAGCACCACCAATGCTATGTTACAATTACCATGATGATGATTGTGGCTGTTTTTTCAAAAAGGAACCGCTGAGGTGTCTTCAATCCTGGAGGAGAAGATCATGGGGGCAGACACCTCGGCTGACCTGGAGGAGACCGGCCGCGTACTGTCCATCGGCGACGGTATCGCCAGGGTGTATGGTCTGAGGAATGTTCAGGCGGAAGAGATGGTGGAGTTCTCATCTGGACTCAAAGTACGCATGGAAAGATGCTCAAGCAGTGGTTATTGAGTAAAGGCACATTTTACATGTGAAAAATGCCAAGGCCATTGATGATGGAGTGGGGCTTGACAATTTAAGATTGTTTTCCCAAGTAAATAACACATATGAGCAATAAACACAATGGCATCCTCCATAATACATTAGGCAATGAAAATTAAAATCTTAAAACTGTCAGCGCTCTACATTGGAGAGATTTTCATTCATCCAGTCTGCTTCTCACCCACCAGGGAATGTCTCTGAACTTGGAGCCCGACAATGTTGGCGTGGTGGTGTTTGGTAACGACAAGCTGATCAAGGAAGGTGACATCGTGAAGAGGACTGGCGCCATTGTGGATGTTCCCGTCGGTGAGGAGCTGCTCGGCCGTGTGGTGGACGCCCTGGGAAACGCCATTGATGGAAAGGTCAATAAAGCCACAAAAATAGTCTTTTCGTTATAATAAATTGAAATAGATGGTTTTCAGTGGGCCTTTTGCTTTTCCCACAGGGCCCTCTCGGTTCCAAGACACGTAGACGTGTTGGTCTCAAGGCTCCAGGTATCATCCCTCGTATTTCTGTGAGGGAGCCAATGCAGACTGGTATCAAGGCTGTGGACAGCCTTGTGCCCATTGGCAGAGGCCAGCGTGAGCTCATCATTGGTGACAGGCAGACAGGGTAAGAAGTCTTGAAATGCAATTAATCGAATGCATTATAATCTTTAATGGATGCTTTTGTGTTTGACAACAGTCATGTAAAATAAAGAGTTAAAATGGTCCCTTATGAGTGCCGTGAATTTAAAAAAAAATGGAACTACATTTAAGTCATTCACTGCCATTCCCGAATTTATTTGGGAATAGAAAAGGTGGTAATAATAATAATACATTTCATTTCTAAGCGCCTTTCAAAACTCTCAAGGTCACTTTACAGTCACATGATCCGTTTTTCTGTGGGTGAGCAGCGACAGCCACACGCGCTAGCCTTCTCAACCCCGAAGTAACTCAAATAGATAGGAAGCTAACTAATAGATAGTCGCTAATAGATGGCTACCTAATGATGAAAATAAAATGTGTGTTAGAGCGCTTTATAAATCAATATATATTGTATTTTGTACAGCCACACCTATTTCAAGCTCAGATAACTCCAGATAATAATAATAATCATAATAATAATACATTACATTTTAAGCGCCTTTCAAAGCTCTCAAGGACACTTTACAGTCACAGACAAGCATAGGTACTGTAATAAATAAAATGCAATCACAACTAGAATGCAATAGATAAAATACAATTATAAATATAAACAACAGAGAGAACTACACAGAAAATGCATATAACTTAGCAATTAACCCTTTTTTATGATTAAAGGAGATAGTTTGTTTCTTACGCTGTATTGAATTTTTATGTAGTCCTAAAACTCATTATTCTGTGGGTCCTGCAATTTAATTGAAAATGCCAAAAACCCTGGCACATTTTTGCACATCATCTGGCAGTGAATGAGTTTAGCAATGAATCCATGTCTTTATCTTTGGAAAGTCTATTATTTGGCTGAACTGTTGGTATCTATTCAATTGATGAAATATTCTTTAATTCTATGTTATAAGGGAACAAAATATGATCAATACCTCCCCTCCACAGCAAAACCGCCATTGCCATTGACACCATCATCAACCAGAAGCGTTTCAACGAGGGAACTGACGAGAAGAAGAAGCTGTACTGCATCTACGTGGCCATCGGCCAGAAAAGGTCCACCGTGGCCCAGCTGGTGAAGAGGCTGACTGATGCGGACGCCATGAAGTACACCATCGTGGTGTCGGCCACCGCCTCTGATGCCGCCCCCCTGCAGTACCTGGCCCCGTATTCGGGCTGCTCCATGGGCGAGTACTTCCGTGACAACGGCAAGCACGCCCTGATCATCTATGACGATCTGTCCAAGCAGGTGAGCGCATGACGAGCAAATAGTTCTTCGGAACCACGGTTTCATGACATTTTGGGTATTTCTTAGGCCGTAGCCTACCGTCAAATGTCCCTGCTGCTGCGTCGTCCCCCTGGTCGCGAGGCTTACCCCGGTGACGTCTTCTACCTGCACTCGCGACTGCTGGAGAGAGCCGCCAAGATGAACGACAACTTTGGAGGCGGCTCCCTCACCGCTCTGCCAGTCATCGAGACCCAGGCTGGCGACGTGTCTGCCTACATCCCCACCAATGTCATTTCCATCACTGATGGACAGGTATTTTTTGGGTGACGTTGCACCATTTTTTTTCTTGGGCCCTTGTGTCAATGTTTGTCGTGATTTTGGCGTAGATCTTCTTGGAGACGGAGCTGTTCTACAAGGGTATCCGGCCTGCTATTAACGTGGGTCTGTCTGTGTCCCGTGTGGGTTCTGCTGCCCAGACCAGAGCCATGAAGCAGGTTACTGAACACTTTCGTCATATCATGAAAAAAAAGAAAATAATAGCTCTTATTTCGTAATAAGGTGGATCGTTTTATCAATACTAGCTTTAAAAATCAGATTTTTTTTCTAATTGAGGATTTTTAAGATCTTGATTCCAGGATTTTTAAAATTTAGATTTTATTGACCGTATTTTCTGATGTGTAAGGTGCACCCCCAACGAATGGTGTATTTTTAAACATTTTCCACATGTAAGGCACATCAGACTATAAGGTGCACCTTCAATGAATGAGAAAAAGTTATCCAAATATAATACATAAATATCTAAAAGTTCCAAATATAAGGCACACCACATTATAAGGCACTACAGTAAAGGCTGATGTTACACACTACTTCTATGTGGGGGAAATCGCGTCGGTGGCTGCTAATAGTATTTGAAAGACCTGTTGTGGCTCAATATGACTTCACATATAAGGCGCACCTGCATCTAAGGCGCAGGGTCATCTTTTGAAGAAAATGAAGGTTTTTGGTTGCGCCTTATACACCGGAAAATATAGTACTGTATTTTCCGGTGTATAAGATACGCACCACCAATGAATGGTGTATTTTCAAACTTTTTCCCATGTAAAGCGCACCGGACTATCAGGCACACCTTCAGTGACTGAAAAAAAAATCCAAATCTAATTTATAAACGCCTAAAAGTTTTTGAAATATAAGGTACACCACACTTATAAGGCGCTGCAGTAGAGGCTATGGCTATGTGCTACTATGTGGGGAAATGAGGTTGGTGACTGTTAACAGTAGTTGAGAGACCTATTGTGGCTCAATATTACTTCACGTATAAGGTGCACCTGCGTATAAGGCGCAGGGTCGTCTTGAAGAAAATCAAGGCTTTTGGATGCGCCTTATATACCGAAAAATCCGATAATTTATTTTTTTGATCGTACTCTGGCTTTTTTATGCTTATTTAATGCAAGAAAAAAATCTATAAACATCTTGATCCCCTGAACATTTCAGGTTGCTGGTACCATGAAGCTGGAACTGGCTCAATACCGCGAGGTGGCCGCTTTCGCCCAGTTTGGCTCCGATCTGGATGCCGCCACCCAGCAGCTTCTCAACAGGGGCGTCAGGCTGACGGAACTGCTCAAGCAGGGACAGTACTGTGAGTGTTGAGCTGAATAAGTCTCTCTATCTGCTTTTGGAGTTAAATCTGGGACCCACTTGTGGCTTTCCTTCCTCCTTAGCTCCCATGGCCATCGAGGAGCAGGTGACGGTTATCTATGCGGGCGTCAGGGGACACCTGGACAAAATGGAGCCCAGTAAGATCACAAGGTTCGAGAAGGCTTTCCTGCAGCACATTCTCAGCCAGCATCAAGACCTGCTCGCTGCAATCAAGTAAGATCGCTCTTGTCCCGATTGAGTTTTTTAACATCCCATTGAAAACATTCGAACTTCAATGTTTACCTTCCAGAGCTGACGGCAAGATTTCCGAGGCATCCGACGCCAAACTCAAGCAGATTGTTCTAAATTTCCTGTCCAGTTTTGAGTAAGCAGATTCAGCACTTGATCTTCAGTGTCCCCCCCCCCCCCCCCTCCCCCTTACCATTATGTATGTGAACACGCTGAACGCCAAAACCTCCATGTACAGATTTGTCCCAAGAAATATCTACACAAGCCTGCCGAGCTGTTAAATGTATTCTGATTGGATCAGACAAAATCTTGAATACACACGTGGATCATTTCAGAACATTAGTTAAGAGTCCTGCTGTTCACTGTAGTAATTGAGGGGGAACAAATGTCGGGTCGTGTGTTTGGCTCTTTCTGCACCTAAGTATGTCAGGTTGGAGTCAAATGTTTGTTCATATGATGAGAATAAATTGTGTAACAAATGTCAGTGGTTTTGTATTATCTGTTGAACACATGGCTGTATGAGACACATTGAGAGCCTGAAAGCACTGAGACAAATGTATTTCACATTCAAGTTGAAATATATATATATATATATATATAAAATTTGTTCTCATTTTCAAGAAATTGTGTTGAATGATTCAACATAATTTCTTGGTGACCGAAATGAGAACAAATTATTTTAAATGCATAAAAT
The DNA here is from genome assembly GCF_051943395.1 of Hippocampus bargibanti. Classification (NCBI taxonomy): domain Eukaryota; kingdom Metazoa; phylum Chordata; class Actinopteri; order Syngnathiformes; family Syngnathidae; genus Hippocampus; species Hippocampus bargibanti. Next base: position 11,119,182 of record NC_142737.1, on the reverse strand, counting down.
TACCTCAGTATGGCATAACATCCAGCAGGTGGCAGCACACGTACAACGCTTTCAGGCCATGACTAAGTTCATTAGTCAGGATTTAAAATTTACAAGATATAATTTAAAAGGTAAATCATAAGTGATTCATACACAATGACCACAAAATTGTATAAAATTACCTCATTTTGGCATGATAACGTCCAGCCGGTGGCAGCACATGCTTTCAAGCAATTAATACGTTCATTAGTCATGATTTAAAATTTACAAGATATAATTAAAAAGGTAAATCATAAGTGATTCATACACAATGGCCAAAAAATGGCATACAATTACCTCATTTTGGCATAACGTCCAGCAGGTGGCAGCACACGTACGACGCTTTCAAGCCATGAATACGTTCATCAGTCTTGATTTAAAATTTACAAGATATAATTTAAAAGGTAAATCAAGTGATTTATACACTACACATTCACAATCTATAATTCACTGGAGTAAAGTTGGATGCAGATCTGTGGTGAAAGAAACATCGTCAATACAGGTAAATTGTGGTTTAATATCCAAGAAAAGTTCAGTTAAAGTGAGATATTCTTCAAAGTCAGGAAATACTTAATTATTGCTTTTTATTTTATTGATAATTCTTGCACGTTTTATATTTTGGAAATGTGTAATATTCCAATTTGAGATGGAATTTGGTTTATGTGAATCCCATGAACCAAAAAGTCAGTCAAAAACCAATTTGTATGTATTGCATCGTATTTTGGACAGCCACCCTCATTTCAAGCTTATATTACTCCAGGCCCATATAACTTAGGTATTAACTTTTTTTCTGATGAATGAAGAGAGTCTAAGCTTTCTTCCGCTGCATTGAATGTTTATGTAGTCCTAAAACTCAATATTCTGCGTCCTGTAATTTCAGTGAAAATGACAAAAACCCTGGCAGTGTAGTGGACACGTCTTTCCACATCATCTGGCAGTGAACGAGTTAAAATAGAACCAACCAAGTGTTTCACAATACTGTACATTCATTGCAATTTAAAAAAAGTAAAATTTATATTTTAGTTTCAAGATGGATCGGTACCTATCGGCATCAACGTCTCGCCTGCCAGGAATGACGTGATTCATGTGATTGAGTCATTGAGTGACTGAAGCTGCGTTTATGAGGGCTTCAATTGTAACAGCAGGCGAGATCTCCTAAGTAGCAGCAGCGCATGACAACACAGATGCTTCATACTCACTGAATGAGTCATCTCACAAAGCAGTCTGGAACCATCTCAACCATTCAGCACTTGTTCAATTTAATTAGCAGTTCCACCGCTCCAACATGATTGTAAAACCAAAGCCATGACGCCTGCAATTGAGTGGCGAAAAAGTCACAGCACAGTTATCAGGTTACACATTTAGCTGGAATACATGACAGCGATGATGGACAAAAGTGTGGCATGCGTGAAGGTTGCTTTCTTTTAATTGAATGTCAAAAGAATTACCGCACCAAGTGCTCCGAAGTAGCTGTCAACGTAAAGCCCGGGTTGATATGCTGCTGGTCAAATTTGAGAAATCTTTCCAGTCCTCTCTTGTGTGATGTATTCAGGGCTGACACTGAGATGCCCCAAAGTGGCCACGCATGCCAAAACTCATCGTCCACATCAGTTGTTCTCATCAGACTTAAAAAAAACAGTGTTCATTTCACATGTGTACACTTCCAGCACCACTAACAACAACCAGGCACTCTAAAGCAGTCATGCTACCTCAAAATGTGACCACATGCTGGCCGTTTTAAAGGTCACTCACCTTCCATCTAACTTTTATCAAATGTTTACTAAAAAAGGAAAACATCATCGGAAAGGCTGTGTATGATTGATAATAAAACCATTTCAATGTTACAGTATAAGAACACGGTTGTTTAAATGGATTACAGTAATCCCAGTAAAAAAAATGCCGGGGACTGGGTGGAATGGCCAAACCCTACTTCACGGAATTTTGTCTATCGCGGGTGGTCCTGCTCCTCATTAACTCATTCACTGCCAGACGATGTGCAAAAATGTGTCCATTCCAGTGTCATGGTTTTTGTCATTGACACTTGAATTATAGAACCCACAGAATATTGAGTTTTAGGACTACATAAGCATTCAATGCAGCGTAATAAACCGTAAACTCTCTTCATTCATCAGAAAAAAAGTTAATACCTAAGTTATATGGGCCTGGAGTTATATAAGCTTGAAATGAGGGTGGCTGTCCAAAATACGATGCAATACATACAAATTGGTTTACCTAATAATAATAATAATAATACATTTCATTTCTAAGTGCCTTTCAAAACTCTCAAGGGCACTTCACAGTCACGAGATAAGACATTTTCTTGTGCGGGTGAGCAGCTGCAGCCATTCGCGCCACAGTTCACTCTACCCGGAAGTAACATAGCAGCAAAGTTATGAAAAGATATAGATTTAACAACAGCTGAGGCTGCAACAAAGCGATAACATGGAAAATAGAGAAATGCTTCCCCCTTGTGGAAAAGAAAAAACAGAGGCCATGGCCAGCGCTTTATTGGCACTCAAACAAGAAAAAACAAAACCCAAGCTAGTTCAGGAATGGCACTCTGTCATATTTTCAATTCCCGAATAAATTCATGAATGACAGTGAATGAGTTAACCACAAAAACAAGGGATTGCTGTATTAACTCCACAATTCAACAAACACCTTGTTTTCTGTCAGCCATTATCAAAGTCGTTGATTTTAGTTCTGATGAGTGCGTGAGGTTGTCACTTTTTTTTCTCTGCAACGCGGTGATGCAAACAAACACTCAGCAGTTACGCACACTGCCATGCATCATTTGTTGCACAATCGATTTTCACAGCAGCCGTTTACCAAGGTCTTTAATAACTGACAGACGACTCTTTTGGTGACGCATAGACAACCACGGTTGTTTCGTCTGGTAGACTCACAGAGTGCACCTGAGGGGGCATGTTGATCAACCACTCAAACCACCGATACGCTGTCATGAGAGTGAACAAGGATTTCAAAGTGGTTTCTGTGGTCGGGCTCACTGAGCCGAATGCTTACAAGCAATTGTTTGCATGTTAAAATAAGGTAGTTTCGGTACGAGTCGGCAAGATACATTTCACTGGACACGCCGATACGGTGCGTTTGTTTGATGAACTCATTCACTGCCATTCCCGAATTTATTTGGGAATTGAAAATATGGCGTGGCGCGCCATTTCTGAATTTGTTGGGGTTTTGCTTTTTTCTTGTTTGGGTGCCGATAAAGCGCTGGCCATGGTCTCTGGCAATGTTTTTCCCTCCCACGAATGGGCAGCATTTGCCATTTCAAGCCCAGATAACTCCAGATGCATATACAGTAACTTAGGAAATAACTTTTTTTTCTGATGAATGAAGAGTTCAAGGTTTCTTATGCTGCATTGAATGTTTATGTAGTCCTAAAACTCAATATTCTGTGGGTCCTGCAATTTGTCTAAAAATGACAAAAACCTTGGCACTGGAGTGGACACATTTTTGCACATCTTCTAGCAGTGAATGAGTTAAATGAAACATTAAATTTGCGCATTTATGAGAAAAATGAAATAGATAAAAAAGGCGATAAAACAAATACAGGTAACATCCGACTTACGACCGACTCAACTTACGACCACCAGTACTTACAACCATGACATCCAGACCCTATTTTTCATTTTTTTATTCTACGCCTGGCACTTCAACGCGCTAGCAGGCAGGCAACGCGTACGACAATTTTGGCCAGTCAGCCAACATCTCACTTTCGCACAGCAATTGACCGTGTGATGGCACCAGAGGGGGCAGTTTGTGAGTCACTTAACCTCCGAGTCTCTATTCAACATTTTGAATGGATTTTGACTTACGACCATTTCGATTTATGACCGTTTGGTCGGAACGGAACTCGGTCGTAAATCGGATGTTACCTGTAATATGGATTGGATTAGCCTTTATTAGTCTCGCAGTGGAGAAATTGACATTTCACAGCAGCAAAGTGATGGAAGGAAGAGGAAGGGAAGACGTACAAAAACAAAATACAGGAGCGTAAAGGCAGCCACTCTTGCGGTGCCATCTTGAAGTTAAAAGAAACTAAATAACAAATACATGCAACATTCGACTTATGACCAGCTCGACTTACGACCGACCACCCGTACTTACGACCATGACATCCAGACCCTATTTAAAAAAATATATTCTACGCCTGGCACCACAACGCGCTAGCAGCCCGGCAACGCGTCCGACAATTTTGGCCAGCCAGCCAGCATCTCACTCTTACACAGCAATCAACCGCGTGATGGCACCAGAGGGGGGGAGTTTGTGAGCCATTTAGCTTCCGAGTCTCTATTCAACATTTTGAATGGATTTCAACTTACGGCCATTTCGACTTAGGACCGTTTGGACGGAACAGAACTCTGTCGTAAGTCGGATGTTACCTGGACATTAAAAAAAGGCAGATGAAAAAAGAACGAGCAACATTCACTTGTTTAATTTTTCATATTTTCAACAGCACCCGTCACCCGTGGGAGCGTTTGATCTGGCCTGCCTCGTAATTTTTAAAAACAAATAACACCTAGTAAAAACAAAACATCAAAAAACTTTTGATGTTGAATAATAAAGATCATCATTGTTTTCATGAATTTGGTATGGTCATCAGAGAAATGAAAACTGAAAAGATTGAACAGCTTTGATTTGGGTAAATTTGAATAAAATGAAAAACACAGACGGGCGCACGGACACACACATTCAACATGTGACTGAGCCTTTCACAAGTTGCCACTGGCCACAATAAAAGGCAATGAATGAATGCACACAAATTATATCGATATAACACTCCGATAAGCGGCACTTTGTTGTTGACATGCTGGAGGCACAGGTGTGGAGGGGTGTTTGTGTTTGGCAATGTGTTCATATGGCATATACACACACATAGTACAACCATGAGTTGAAATTAGGCTCCATGGTGCTAAAAAAGCTATTTTTTAAAGCAATATAATGAGCACAAATGATGCTATTTTTGGTCTTGGGCAGGACTAACCAAAAGCACGTCACAGACATGTTATTATGACAGGTACAGGACAGGTTTGAAATATTGGGATTGGGGAAAAAAATGTCTTTTCACATCTTGCATAAAAACCGAGTTAGCTTTCAAGTGAAATTTCAGGATAAGCCTAAGATATAATAGGTCACCTTTTCAGGTGAACTTATCTTGACCTTCCCTTATTTTTTGAAAAACCAGTACACACATTTGCCGAGTCTACACTTTTTCTACAACTTGTTAGACTTCTATCTCATTGACAGGTATGAATAACTTTGCCGGTTTTCCCTTACATTTAGTTGTGTGTATATGCGAAAAGCTGACTTGAATGACTTACATTTGCATATTTTTGTATGCTCGCACATTACTCGTATTTAGGCGAATACCGTATTTTCCGGTGTATAAGGCGCACTCAAAAGCATTGATTTTCTTCAAAAGATGACCCTGCGCCTTATATGCAGGTGCTCCTTATATGTAAAGTAATATTGAGCACCCACCAAATTTTTTTATAGATTTATATATTATATTTGGAAAACTTTTTATTAATTCAAGGTGCGCCTTATATATGGAAAAAGTTCGAAAAAGACACCATTCATTGGAGGTATGCCTTATACTCTAGTGAGCATTATACACCGGAAAATCTTCTTTTCCTTTTCGGCTTTTGCCTTCAAGGGGTCGCCAAAGCAAATCAGTGTCCTCCATCTTTAGAGGTTTGATCCGCATGTTTGTTTTGGCCAAGCTTTTACGTTGGATGCCCTTCCTGACACAAGAAGACATATGTCCCTTTGTGGCGACAGAACAAGCAACTCGCTGAGTAAAAGGCTCCCAAACACAAAATGGTAATCGGCACAGCAACATTCAAAAAAGCAAAAACTATACTCACCATTTGATGACAATGCTCTGATCTTACAGTGAAATGGGCATCTCTTTCCTTACATTACATCACAAACAGAACTTCAGTCCTTTAAGATGCTTTATCTTCCAGTCACACCGGAAAATACGGTGAGTATAATTTAAAAAAATCATATAAAACTCAATCTGAATTCTTCATTTAAGTGTGATCAGTCTCAGCATTTCTTTTGTCTTTCTGGCCTCACATATGAACCCATCAGTATTTCTAATGCTTCGCCCATTCCGAATTAATGAACTCGTGAATATGTATACTTTTCAATCAGCTGTGACTTTCACGAGGACGTATGACTTTTTAATATTGTGCATAAAATTCCAGGAAATGTTCACTGGAGAGCATATTTGGAATTTGTTTATATATTTATATATTATATTTGGAAAATGTTTTTCATTCATTGAAGGTGCGCCCTATATATGGAAAAAGTTTGAAAATTCACCATTCTTATACTCCGGTGCGCCTTATGCACGGGTAAATACAGTATACTAACAAACGATATCATTTAAAGATTGAGCATCATACGTGCTAGATCCATGGTCTTGATGCTTCAGTATCGTCGCTATCTTTGCAACCATGTGGTGGCATCCATAGTTATATATTGATGACAGATTTTCATTATTCACCGCAGGGTTGAGTTTCCTGTATTGGTCCATCCATTGAAAAAGTATTATCGTACATTTTCAGTCCATCTTTAAACGTCACTCAAAAACGGATTTTTTTGGGGGGTGCGGGGGATGTTGTACAGTACCTGTGTGTCTCATTTCAGGATAGTGGAGGTGTTGAAATGTGCCAGACTCTCCATTACAAGGTTGCTCGCAGTGAGTGCACAAGCCTCCCATTATATTCACAGCAAATGGAATTTCATTCCTCCGTGACACACGGCATATATCCACCCCATGGCACCCTGTTGTAAAAAAAGTCCCCTCCCGCTTGACAAGGCGCTCAGATTGTGCCAAAAATGTGTAGTTATCTCAGTAAAGTGCATGTGCTGCCACCCCTACCCCGATCGCTCCGCCTGCAGGGGTGATCACTGATTGAGGTGAGGTGGTTCAGTCAGTGCTGCCGTAGTGGTTGGAATTAGGGGGATTCTCATGTAAACTGGTGTGCTGGCTTCCCTCCTCCTGGGACACGCCCACCTCAAGGGGCTGCTGGAAGAAATTGGACACGCAGAACACCTGCGGGTGGAAACAAAAGTGCTTTTACTCTGAATTTAAGAAGAGACAAAAGTGGTGATTCTATTCATGTGCAGATTATGAAATGTATTTAACTCATTCACTGCCATTCACAAATTTATTCGGGAATTGAAAATATGACGTAGAGCCATTCCTGAATTTATTCGGATTTGGGTGTCGATAAAGTGCTGTCCATGGCATCTGGCAAGGTATTTGCCTTTCCACAAGGGGGCATGATTTCCCTTTTTTTCCATGTTAGCGTTTTTTTCCAGCTTCAGCTGTTGTTAAAGTCCTATATAAAGCAATATGTATGTATCGCATTGTATTTTGGACAGCCGCACTCATTTCAAGCTCATATAACTCCAGATCCATATAATTTAGGAATTAACTCTTTTTTTCTGATGAAAGAAGAGAGTCTAAGGTTTCTAACGTTGTACTGAATGTTTAGGTAGTCCTAAAACTCAATATTCTGTGGGTCTTGGAATTCAAGTGACAGTGACAAAAACGCCGGCGCTGGAGTGGACACATTTTTGCACGTCTGGCTGTGAATGAGTGAAATACAAAGATAGAGCAGTTTCGTCTCACTCTCTTCACTGGTCATCCCCATACGCGGGAGAAAAAAAGTTAAACACCAAGGGGTCAGAACTCACAGTGAAGGCGGCCACAGCGCCGCCCTGCAGGAGGCCGGCAAGCACGTCGGTCCAGTGGTGCTTGTAGTCGGACACGCGGGACAGACCCACATAGACGGCTGTGGAGAGCAGGAAGAATTGCACAGTGGGCCGCAGCAGCCTCGCCCACTTGACCTTCAGCCTGGCTTGGATGTACAACTGGCAGCGGCAGAAAATGATTTCATTTAAATTATATATATAGACAGTAACAGTGATGCCTTCATGAACAAAGTTATTTATTTCAATTCAGCGATCAAATATGTCACACAACACAATAAAATGTCAACAAACAATAAGTCAAAAATCAAGTAGTAAGGTAATACAGTACTTATGCTTATTGCCTAATACGTCTGTGTAAGCTCTCAGTCGTACAGGAGTGGTCCATCGATGAGAAGGTTTCTTCAGCCGTCATCTGTACAAAAGTGAAGGTTTCGGACGTTTCGCCTCCTATCCAAGAGACTTCGTCAGCGAACTAAAGTCTGACTGGTCGTATCGGCCCCATTTATATATCCCTAATGTCCAGACCTAGTGGTGCCGGACACAGCTATGATAGGTCCCTACTCTCAGGTTGGGGGGGGGGGGCGCGGGACCCCCCCCTGTGGCCCCACTGATTGTTCCTACATTCCTGACTAACGATTGGCCTATTACCCCCACACCCCCCGGTATCACCTCATCAGCATAACGACCCTCATCAGCATTGCGAAAGTTGCCTAACCTGTTTTGCCTGAGCAGGCTATTGTATGATATCATATCATATGATATGATATCATATGATATGATATCATATGATATGATATCATACAATAGCCTCCCATATGATATCATATGATATGATATCATATGATATGATATCATATGATATGATATCATACAATAGCCTGCTCAGGCAAAACAGGTTAGGCAACTTTCGCAATGCTGATGAGGGTCGTTATGCTGATGAGGTGATACCGGGGGGTGTGGGGGTAATAGGCCAATCGTTAGTCAGGAATGTAGGAACAATCAGTGGGGCCACAGGGGGGGGTCCCGCGCCCCCCCCAACCTGAGAGTAGGGACCTATCATAGCTGTGTCCGGCACCACTAGGTCTGGACATTAGGGATATATAAATGGGGCCGATACGACCAGTCAGACTTTAGTTCGCTGACGAAGTCTCTTGGATAGGAGGCGAAACGTCCGAAACCTTCACTTTTGTACAGATGACGGCTGAAGAAACCTTCTCTTATTGCCTAATAGACTTTTTAAGTTCTTGGAATGAATTAAACTGCAAGGAAAATGGCAAATCTGTTGTTTCAAAATCCCAAACGGGACAACAATTTTGCAAGATACAACACGCAAAAACAGATTGAACTCATTTTAAAATCTGACTATCGTACTGCTATTGAGATTGCATTTTTTATACAATACGATACATTTTTTTCTACATGTTAGCATATTGCGTTTTGCCATTTTATTTTCATATAGTAGATCAGTGATCCCTGACACTGCATGTTTTTCAAATTTTGTGCAAGGGTTATTGAGGGTCATCTCATTTTAAATACACAAAAAAAAAGATTTTACTTACAACCAGAAACAACATGCAGTACATGGAGAACGACGAATGTCCAGAGTAGAAGGACAGCCTGCAAAAGTAAAAAAAAAAAACATTGACAAAAAATATCTTATTTAAATATGCTGTATAGAATTTGATAGATAGCTAAATAGCTAGATAGTTAGATACTGTAGCTAGATAGCTAGACAGCTAAATAGATTTTTGGGAAGGAGCATCAGTGTTTTTTTGGGGTCCGAAGTGGATTATTTGGAACTTCAAACAAAAGGTCTTTTTTCCTCTTTCCGCCTTTATATAAACTATGCCTGACAATATTTGGACCTGTAATAATAATTTCTATAAATCGTTATAATCCAACAAAAATCATGCATCTCCATATGTAGTGACATTTTTCTATATTTAAATAAAAAATATATATGAACGTAGTTTCCTTTGTATTTTGGCTTAAAATGAAGAAAAGAAAAAAAATTGAGGAAAAAAGGGGTACTGAATATGCTTTTTCTAAGGGAAGGGGAAAACAACAATATTCAAATTTTATTTCTGCCCTTTTTATGGAAAAAAAATAATAATATATTTTTAGTTTATACTATGTTCATAAGAATAAAAATCAATGACCCTTAATTTGTTGCCATTGCTATTTTTGTTAACATATTACGGTGCTTTAAGTACCGTATTTTCCGGTGTAAAATACACACCCCAATTCCTTCATTAAACCGGTCTGGTGGGGTGAGGTTCAATTTGGATCGTTCATACAATAGCCTGCTTAGGCAAAACAGGTTAGGCAACATTCGTAATGCTGATGAGGTGATACCGGTGGGAGTGGGGCAAATAGGCCAGTCGTTAGTCGGGAATGTAGGAACAATCAGTGGGGCCACAGGGAGTGTTCCTCTGCTCCCCCCAACCTGAGAGTAGGGACATATTATAGCTGTGTCCGGCGCCGCTATGTCTGGACATTAGGGATATATAAATAGGGCCGATACGACCAGTCAGACTTTAGTTCGCTGACGAAGCCTCTTGGATAGGAGGCGAAACGTCCGAAACCTTCAAATTTGTACAGATGACGGCTGAAGAAACCTTCTCATCGATGGACCACTCCTGTACGACTGAGAGCTTACACAGACGTACACACCCCAAAGCCTTGATTTTCTTCAAAAGATGACCCTGCGCCTTCTACGCAGGTGCGCCTTCTATGGGAAGTAATATTAAGCCACAACAGCCACCGACTCCATTTCACCCTGTAGTAGTGCGTAACTCCTGCCTCTACTGTAGCACCTTATAATGTGGTGTGCCGTATATTTGGAAAATTTTATATATTTATATATTTGGAAAACATTTTTCATTCAGTGAAGGGCGCCTTATATGTACTCCGGTGCGCCTTATACATGGAAAACATTTGAAAATACATCATTCATTGGGGGTGCGCCTTATACTCCGGTGCACCTTATACACCGGAAAATACATTGCATAAAAAATACAACAAATGGTCAACGGAGTAATGTTTCTACCTGGCTTCATCCACCAGGAACTTGTCACCTGTACAGGTGAAGTTCTCCACATATCCTCCGGCTTTGCAGTTGATGCGATCCCACCGCGGCTTGCACACGGCCAAAAAATGCGGCCGGAGACGCCCCACAGAGTACTTAGCGATATCTGTCAGCGACTGGTTGGCCGCCGCTCCGAATAAGTAGCAGCCCACGGCTTTGTAGACACACGCTACATACTTGCGGCCAAGCCTTTTTTTCTTGATGTGGGACAGGTAGACGGAAAGACACTCACCACAGATGATCTGTAAAGGAACCGAGAGTGGGAGCTACAGAGGGGAAGGATGGATGCCCCAGAATGGATGACATCACGATATCGCAGACTATTCCATGCTTACGGCAATGAGCGTGAAAGGGATCATCACGCCCCCAAGGAGTTGGTAGGAAATGGTGTCCTCTTTGAGGGGGTATCGGATGGAGTCATCATCGCAGAAGAAGCCTCGTTTGAAGGGGTTGTGCTGAGGAGTCAGGATGACGAAAGGGAGTCCCACTAGTGGAGGGCAAACAAAGGCACAAGCATGGATCGAAAATTGTTTTTTACTAGAAAGCTAGAGATACATAGAATAAGAAATATGTTACACTATGTGGAATTTATTTTTTTAGTGGGGCAGGGTTTCATGGCCCTAGCATTTGAGAACAGATTTTGTTTCATTCAAATTGGCAGAACTGATCACAATATTTCTCGTGCAAGGGTCACCAACCTTTTTGAAATAAAGAGCTCCTTATTGGCTATTGATTAATGGAAGGGCTACCAGTTTGAGAGGATGATATTCAGCAATTACATTTTGGAGCTGCTTATTGATTTAAGTGCTGACCCTTTTGCTAATCAGAAACGTATTTTCAACTCCTCATTCTGTTATGTGTGGTTTTTGGCATTGCTCTCATATACTGTATTATTTTTCAACAGCTTTGTGTGTGTACAATATATATATATACATGCATACATGACAGAAACATGAAACATGTGTATTTCATAAACAATATAAACAATGGCATATATTTAAGGGCAATGAGAAGAAGAAAGAGAGAAAAGATAAACACAGTACAACTTTTGTCACTGGCAGCCTAGGAGAAAACAGATTCAATAGTGAGACAAACACTCGAGTTGAGCATGACTTTGGAGACGAACAATCAATTATTTTTCGTCTAAATTACTATATTAAATTATGCTTAATTGCTTTTGTTAAGAAATACTTCACAGAATTAAGAGAAGGTAGTTTAGTCCTACCAGCCTAGCCAGATAATGACACAAAATGTTTGCTTTTTAAGTGAGTCGACTGTTTGTAATTCGGCCCTGCGGTGATATTACAAAACATCTTCAAACAGACTGAACAACTAGATGGTGTTACTACATAGCAAAATACATGACTACTGTACCAAAGGGGAAAATTACACCAACTAGTCACATCGAACCAAACGGACAGTTATGGAACCAGAGTGCAGGCTACAGAGTCAGTGGCAGCAATTCTGTTGGTGCTTCAGGTTTCTTATGATTACAAAGCAAATACAGTAGTGGACTAAAAATACAACTTTGGGCTGGAAAACTCACACACGGGGTAGAACTTTTCCATTGCCCTGTCTGCCGTTCCACACATCAAGCTTCCCTATGTGTATACTATTTAAATGCTCTTAACCTCAATCGAAAAAAATACACTTTAGAAATAATGTACTTGGGGGAGAAATACCAGTAGAGTGTAAGGTATCTTAAAGAATGGACAATTTCACATACCGAGTATGAGACAAGTAATGTCCAGCAGGAAATATGGAATTCCAGAAACTTCAAACATGTTGTCTTCTTTGTGTTGTGAAATAAAAATAAATGGTGACTAAAAATCCCTTCGTTTCGCTGTCTTATTCCATAAAATACGGCCAAAATAATTAAAAACGCGCATCTAACTTATCCACGCTTGGACAGTGTTAGGTCCGTGATAGTTGTTCGAGCACATTTCTCCACAGCTGCGTTCGAGTAAAACGTCTCCGGTGAAACCACAGAAACAAGAACCTCGTTACCGTTGTGAATAATGAGAATGTTGTGTTCTGCTGGGAAATGTTAGTTTTTTACGGCAGCAATTTCTGACAGATGAGCATGAGGGTCAAAAAGAAGTAATATACGGGATATTTTAGATTTGATACGTGACAAAAAATATCTCATTTAAGCAATTAATATTATATGTCTGAATTAAATATATTTCATGGAACAAATAGAAGAAGAAAACAAAAAAAGCAGTGACGGTAGAAAAATGTCCGTTTAACGGTTGAACACGAACGCAGCACAAAATACGGAAGTTGGAAATAGGAGTAGCCAATCAGGTGCCAAGCATGCCCTCGGGCGATTGCCACTGAGAGGCCCTGCCCCTTGCCTCGTGTCACTCATCCTGAGCTACGATAATGAGGTTTGGAGGAGTCACATTGTCATTAAAACATGCCAACACTGCACTTTGTTCGATTGGATTTGGCCTCGAGCCTATTCCACGCGCGTTTTCAGCTGTCTTCTATTCAATAACGTCAGGCAAAAAAAAAAAAAAAACAGAAGAGGACCTCGGTTTACAAGGCAGTAGCATGTGGGTAAACAAGTTTCAAATCTTGACAACAATAGGACAAAAACACATCTGGTGCAAAATATAAAAGAAATGAATAAAAATAGTAGAAGCTTATTGTCATACTAAATATAAATCAGCTCCTCCAAATCAAAGTTAACCATACTTGGCCCAAATTTAGTCAAAACATCACGCTCAACCTCTCCACTTTGTCACCCTCCCTCCCCGACTGCAGACCTGCGGCAACTTTGACAGCACCCTATCCTTCAATCAACGTATTTTTCAAAGTTTAATGTTATTATTAATATTATTATGGAATTTAGGGAAATAAAAGATCCTTTTACGGTATTTACTGGCCTGTATCCATTGTGCTAAACTCACGTCTGCTCTTCACACCCTTCAATTTCGCACTGACCTATCTATCGCCATGGGTCCCTTAATAAAAAAACAGATGCTCTTCCACCTCCAAGATTTTGCGGTGGATGAAACCAGGAAGGGCAATTACTGCAATTCTTGATTCTCGGACTATTGTACAAAAGCATGACACAGATATTTTATTAATTAATTGTTTTTATTTATTCCCATTTGAATGTCATCTTTGGTTCAATTAACTATGAATTCAACGTCCAACTCTTCAAGATTTTGTACTTTTCCTGTCAAGGTGCGCTTGGATATCTGCTTTGAAAAGTAGCTCTCCCAGTTGCCCATGTGAAGCCTCGCTCATGGCTTTGGTCCGCATGCACATTTGGTACTTGTCCGGTGGCAATTCATCAGCACACGTCTTCTCATGCCATAAGTGAAAGAGACCACGGGATGGAGCGCGCACCACCATCAGTTTGCTGTGTAGATACTTCCTGTACAGATGCACATCCTCCAGCCCCCAGCCTTTGATGCTGCGGTCAAAACCACCTGCAGAGAGTGGACAACCACTCACAGTGAAAAGGAAATTCACTACGTGTCAGAATCCAGAGGCTTTCTCGTGAGTGCTACTTCCGTAATTTTATTTTTTGCAATATCCTGCAGTTGTATCATAACATTGTCACGTTTTGTTTTGTGACCAACGGGCGGCACTGTAGGGCTCAACCTGCTGCAGCACACCTGTTGGCCGTTTGTCATAATAATAATAATAATAATAATAATAATAATAATAATAATAATAATAATAATAATAATAATAATAATAATAATACATTACATTTTAAGCAGCTTTCAAAGCTCTCAAGGACACTTTACAGTCACAGACAAGCATAGGTACTATAATAAATAAAATACAATCACAAATAGAATAAAATAAATGAAATACAATCACAAATAGAATACAATAAATAAAATACAATTATAATTATAAATACAAACAAGAGAGAGAGCTACACAAAAAAATGCAATTTTAAAAAGGTCATTAAGTGTTAAGTGCCATTAGTGACACTTAACGGTAAAAGGACTCCCGGCACGACCATTCATGGTCGGGTCATTGTTTGTTTCACCCTGTCGGGTTTGTTTCACCATGTCATGTTTTACTCATGGTTTTGTTTGCTACTTTGGACCTTTCTGTTCTGATGACTTTGTTGTGTGACATTTGTTCCTGCTGACTTCAATTTGTCAAATAGAGCTCATTTCTCCCTCTTGCCTGCTTTTTTGGGGTCCATCACCTTGCAAATCGTAACAAACATATGATTCAAACTGACACCAGCAGTAATTTGTGACATTAAGAAGGATGCAATAAATAAAGACACTGAGGTGAAATGAGATTTGTTAGTGTTCTTAAAAAACGAAATTCAGCAATTTGATATTTCCTTTTTAGAAACTTTTGCTATATGCTATAAACGTCCACTCTTCTTGCTATTTTATGTCAGTGTATACGTACAGTAATGTAACATTTCTTCATCATGTCGCTTAGTCCTTACCTATGTTGAGGAAATCCGACCTGTACTGGCATGCCATCCCAAAGCCAAAATCTCTCCAGAAACCCGTGTCGCGTCTTATCACCTGGAAAAAAAGTGGAAGGGGGTGGTGGGAGAGGACACTTTAGTGTAAAGAGTAGACATACAGTAACCCTCCATCCATAGTGGTCTTGCTATTTCATGGCTTTTTCTTTGTTTTTTGTTTATTTGTTTTTTGATTCGTGCATATAATTAAAAATAATAGCATTTTAAGATCGTTTTATTTTTTTACTGAAGTTATTTAGAAATCTCACTATACTATATTATCCTGTGTTTTATCCTAATAGAAAGGAAGTGGATTCATTTCCAAATGTGCATCTTTTGGCATGATTGTTGATGTCCGTCAGAGTTGTCGAACTCGTTTTTTTTTTGTCACGGACCACATTGTAATGAATAATAATAATAATAATAATAATAATAATAATGTAATACATTTCATTTAGTCTGTGTTTCGTCCAGGGGGGGGGTTGCCATGATTGTGAACTCAAATAAATGTATGAATATCTCAAATTACATTTACACAACAAAATTACAATATATATATATATATATATATATATATATATATATATATATATATATATATATATATATATATATATATATATATATATACTTGCAGTGTGCAAGTCCTTGATAGTGGGGTTTTTCCACTGTCCTAACTGTTGGTTGAAGTTGTATTTTGTCCATTTTTGTGGCAGCCCCGAACCAAACCGTAATGGAAGAACACAGGATTGATTCGATGACTGCCGTGTAGAATTGTCGTAGCACCTCCTGTGGCAGGCCATGCTTCTTCAGCAGCCATGCAGATGATAAATAAACCACGCTGTAAAGGAACAGCCCAGCCCAACCCCCTATGTTTTTGTTATGCTCCAAAGCAAATTATGTATGTCCACTTTGTGTCCCTTGGCTGAAGTAACAAAATGGCAAATGATCAATTTCAAACACAATGAGTTATTGCAAGTATTTTTTGGTAACAAATCCCCTTCTTAAAATAAATATTTGATACCCAGTTTTTATTGACCTCTGATTTCCGATATATATATATATATATATATATATATATATATATATATATATATATATATATATATATATATATATATATCGGAAATCAGAGGTCAATAAAAACTGGGTATCAAATATTTATTTTAAGTTTTAATGTATGTCCACTTTGTGTCCCTTGGCTGAAGTAACAAAATGGCAAATGATCAATTTCAAACACAATGAGTTATTGCAAGTATTTTTTGGTAACAAATCCCCTTCTTAAAATAAATATTTGATACCCAGTTTTTATTGACCTCTGATTTCCGATATATATATATATATATATATATATATATATATATATATCGGAAATCAGAGGCCGATATATATATATATATATATATATATATATCGGAAATCAGAGGTCAATAAAAACTGGGTATCAAATATTTATTTTAAGAAGGGGATTTGTTACCAAAAAATACTTGCAATAACTCATTGTGTTTGAAATTGATCATTTGCCATTTTGTTACTTCAGCCAAGGGACACAAAGTGGACATACATAATTTGCTTTGGAGCATAACAAAAACATAGGGGGTTGGGCTGGGCTGTTCCTTTACAGCGTGGTTTATTTATCATCTGCATGGCTGCTGAAGAAGCATGGCCTGCCACAGGAGGTGCTACGACAATTCTACACGGCAGTCATCGAATCAATCCTGTGTTCTTCCATTACGGTTTGGTTCGGGGCTGCCACAAAAATGGACAAAATACAACTTCAACCAACAGTTAGGACAGTGGAAAAACCCCACTATCAAGGACTTGCACACTGCAAGAACCAAGACAAGGGCACGGAAAATCCTCCTGGACCTTCAGCAGCCTGCCCACCACCTTTTCCAGCTACTCCCCATTGTAGCTCTGTACTCACTTGAACCACAGTTACTGACCAATATACAGTAATCTCCAGCACCAGAGGCACTCAAACTCACCAGTTGTTGCTGTATAGATGGTACATGAGTGTAATTACTGTAGATGATGGATGGATTGTACTGGCTGAAGAGGATTGGGTAGTACACCTTTTTACCTGCTCAAAAACAAATATCACAAAATAACTCATAAGCTAGATCGATCAGTTACCCTAAAAAGATTAAAGTTGTTTAATGTTTTCTTTTTCACACCAATGCACAGGTAGCATCAAGCTGGACCGATGAAGACGTCAAATGTTGAATGCGGCTATCAATTTCAACAAAGAACACCCACCTGGCTC
Organism: Hippocampus bargibanti; assembly: GCF_051943395.1. Taxonomy (NCBI): domain Eukaryota; kingdom Metazoa; phylum Chordata; class Actinopteri; order Syngnathiformes; family Syngnathidae; genus Hippocampus; species Hippocampus bargibanti. Next base: position 11,101,599 of record NC_142737.1, on the reverse strand, counting down.
TGCATTGAGGCGACAGGAAGTCAAGAAATCTGCCGTGAAGTGGATGTCGACATCACAGAAAAACATCAAGACATTGTGGCTTCGCCTCCATGCCCTGGCACCCACTTCTAAACCCCGCCCACGTGAAAACTCCTCATTGAGCTGGATCAGAGTGAAGCTCTTGAAATGGGTCTCTCTGGTAGAAGAAGGAGAAAGCTTTACCACATAATTTAGGATCATTATATGTTTTGACTGATTGTCTAAAAGGCCTGCAAAGCCTTCTTTGCTGGCCTAAAAATATATGACTCACGGACTATTGTTATATTTTATCCATGAATTCTTATTAAATAATTCCAAATTGTCTTTCAGCTTCCTTTCATTACTTTTCCCCTGTTGCGCTACTCCCAGATGTGTGTTTTCGTATTTAAGTATTTAGCCAATCACATTTCAGCCGTCATTTGTTACCAGGGTCAAAAATCACCTTCACAATCAGTTTTGCGGGCCCTGTCGCATCAAACGTGTTAATCAAACTGTTGCTCTTACCAATCCGGTTTCGAGTTGGCAAACCAAAATTGGTACCAATGCCATGAAGGTGCTGGTTAACGTCAGAGTGTGCTAATGACTAGCCAATCTCAGTTTGCGAAAGCTGTTCATCACTAGCCTCTACTTACAAGAGCATACTGGCCAGAGGTAGCACACTGTATTGGTAGCGAGCCCCATAAGCAAATATATTATGTTGATTTAATAGCGGTTTTGTCAACACACAATGGCTGAAGGAGGAGAAGAAATGGATTTGGTTGCAGATTTTACGTTAAACGACATTTTCAAGACAGACTTTTCAAGAAAAAAATTACATTTTTAAGAAAGGTCTAGTGGAATTATAATAAATCACACAACACTTTTTTCAGTCTGGATTGGTTCAGATGTAGCATTACTAGCGATTAAATCCACCACCCGCCATTGGTTAAGAGTGATATTTTTTCCCCTGTCCAAGCTCCTCAGAAAAATGTCAGGCCCCAACGTTATGAATGTTGAACCTGTTAACATTGTTAAATATATATATTTTTAAGATGGTAAATCCTTCCAACTGGAATCAACATACTGGACATAGCTAGCTAGCTTGTAAGTAGCTAGCAGGCAGTTAAAACTAAGTTCATGTTACCTACTTGCTTGTCTGATCCAACACGGCTTTCACCTGGTCAATCTGCTCACGCCCAAAGTAGACCACGGTGAGATGGACTTGGCCATCTTGCTGAATACACACTTCTCTATGGCAAACATCATAAAATAACGCACAGACTTGAGCATTACTTACCATCAAAACTGTCCCACAATGCCTCATTTTTTTTCTCCATATAGTACCTGAAGTTGTCGACAAACTGACGGAAGGTGTGCGCCCTTTTAGAAAGCGGTACGATGATATTGACGAGCATGCTACTTGTGTCCACTCGCACGCTCTTCACCTTAACCAAAGGACCGAAAGGCCTGAAGAGAACCATCTTGGCGTACTCTCGCGGTCCGCCGCCTTTGAACATCAAGTCGTACACAGTACCCCTGTCCCGTTCGGTGCGAGTCAGTCCTGTGAGTACAATGTAATGCTTGGTCAGCGAACCATATGTAGTTACCTGTGGCAGGTATAAAATGTGTAATGTATGGAATTGTGTTTTTATGTTTCAGATACCCAAGCTATCATATGTTTTAAAACCCAATGACAAAATAACATTATAAAATATATGTGTATATATTCTGTATATATACATCGGAGTGGTGGGCCGTGCATGTCAACCCAAGGCCTTCAGTAGTGCTATGTCTGAATCACTCCACAGCTGCGAGTGTGGTATGATTTACTACACGTCCACTAGAGGGTGACTTGAAGAAACTTAACAAATACTGTCATTAAACTGTTTGAATTTTGAACGTATGGATTCATGAAAACCTCATAAAATTGCAATATTATTTGCTATTTTTGCTAACTTCGGAGCTGCCCAATCTTAATGATGTCCATCTATTCTTGAAACGTCCATCTTAAAAATGGCTTTGACAGTATATCTGCAACAAAATCCATTTCTTCTTTTCCTTCACCCATTGTGGGTTGACAAAACTGCTATTAAATCATAACAAAAATATATTTCCTTATACAGCTCATTGCTGATACAATGTGCTAGTTCTGGCTAGTATGCTCTTATCACTAGCAGCTCGTGATACTATGATTGGCTGCTAGTAACTAGCCAATCATGTGACTAGCCAATCATAGTTTGCGAAAACTCTGGCGTTTCCAGCGCCCTCGAGCAGGCCTTGTGTTGCCAACTCAAAATCTGATTGGTTAAAGCAACAGTTTGATCAACATTGATTTTTACGCTGCAGGGCCTGCAGAACTGATTGTGAGGGCGTCCACATAGATTTCTGATCCTGGTAACAAACGATGGCTGAAATGTGATTGGTTAAAGGCTTAAATACAAAACAAACATCTAGAAGCAGCGCAACAGGGGAAAAGCAATGAAAGGAAGCTGAAAGACCATTTGGAATTATTTAATAAGAATTCATGGACAAAATATAATTCACATTAGTCTGTGATTCACATATTTCTAGGCCAGCAGAGAAAGACTCACCCTCAATGAAATCTGATGGGGAGAAGGTGCGCTTCCTTCTGCTGGTGTCCACATGTTGCTGAGGTCCATTCAGGACATGAAGTGCTGTTTCCACGCTGCCTATCAGCTCATCCCTGCGGTCCTTCCTCACAGGCCTCTCCTCGGGGTGTCTGGTTAAACCCGTCTCCAGTTGGTAGACCCTGAGGGGGGAGACACCCACTTGCCTGCCTAACATTGATGATGAACTTCCACACTTAGAAAATAGTTTTCCAAAAGAAAATATAAATACCTTGAGTTACCCTATAAAAATAAATCAAATCATTTTGGGAAAAAAAAACTCCTAAAGCGGATATTTGAAATCCAGCCACGATGTGATGAAGGCACAGATTTTACTGTTTCAAAGTGCTTTTATGCAAGGGGCTACCCCACTGCAAACAACAATAATTTGGTAGAATAAAAACTTCTCACAAATGAACAATGTGTATGCCAGATCAGTATCTCTTACCTTCGCAGTGTAAAGGTGTCAAATGGAATCACAACATATTCGTTGGGTAGCGGTACGCCCATATTGACCTCTGCATGAATCAGCTGTGAGCGGAAGAACTCCTGGAAGGATTAAATCATTCATTCATTCATTCATTCATTCATTCATTCATTCATTCATTCATTAAGTCATTCATTCATTCATTCATTCATTCATTCATTCATTCATTCATTCATTCATTCATTCGTTTGTGCATCCATCCATTCATTCATTCATTCATTCATTGATTCATGAAAACTGTAGAACAGGGATGTGTCCCAGGCCCACTTTGCTTCTAGATTGAAATTAACTTCAAAGGCCAACCGACGTCTCCGGACAAGTTGTGTCCATAATTTGTAAAATGGCTTCAAACGACTTCTACTGAGCGTATTTTACAAAGATTCCACCGCATATAGCTATATTTTACGTTTCAAGACTCGCGCTGAATATTCCGGAAGTCTTGTTTTTGAGTTGGTGACGAGTCCTCACCCTACGTCACTGAAGGAACGCCCCTCAGCGAGAAAGGACATACCTTGCATCACCTCAATGCATTTTGCAATACGTACTTTGTTTGGTCTGAAAACTTCGTGTTGATCTGTGTTGATGGCGAAATTAGAAGGAAAACACAGAAATAACGCGATGGTGAATCCTTGTGTGTGGCACCGAGCATCTATTTAATATTCACTGACAAAAATCGTAAAGAATTAATCAGCCCGTTTCCACGGAGCTTTCCATGGAGCTTTGTCGCCCTCTTCTGCCTCTTTTCGGTGCTACACCACCCCCCCAGATGACACACATTCGGTGCTACATTTCCCCCCTCAAAATGACACTGAATAAATTCTTTAATCGATTGCAAACATGTATGCTTTCCTTTTCAGAACTATTTGAATCATATTCATAACTAGATGAGTAACAAGAAAGTATATTCTCCGAATCTGAAGCCATTGTTTTGATTCTCGAGCAAGGCAAGACGTCTTGCCGTGACACCACGAACATGGGGGCGGGACCTTCTGAAACTGGCCACTTCCGGTTTCATTTTTTTGCAGTTTCAACACACTTTAAGTCATTTTTATTGGTGTTTTGCATTTGATTCAAAATATCATCCTGCATGTTTTGGGTATTTTAGATACTATAAAACCTTTTTCTGATGTCAGCTAGGAAACAAAAAAGTGACGTCGGTTGTCCTTTAAGATAAGATCAGAAAACTTAATTTGTATCAAAATGGAGAAATTCCCAATTTAGAGCATCAAAAATTATGAAAGGGAGAGAGACAAAAATGACTTTTGCGTCATGGTCACCCCCCCCCCCCCCTCCCGGCCTATGACATTATCTCATCAATATTACTGTACCTTCAGGTCAGACTGCATGGGGGATTTGTGCAAACTCTCCAGGCCCTGAGTCAGAATCCCTTTGCTTTTGGCTTTGTCCAGGGACTCCTGCAGCTGCAGCGTCCGGTCCTGGAGAGCCCCCTTGAGCTGCGCTATCTGCTTCCCCAGGCTGTCAACATAATGCCTGTGGGAGTCTTCCCTCTCCTGGAGCAACGCCATGTAGCCTTCCTTGCTAGTGGTCCCTGTTGACCACAGGGGGTCTCGATGGAGGTCTCTGGACGCGGGTCTACAGGCCAACAGGTAGAGCAGCGCCACGCAACAGCAGAGGCCCGCTAGCACTGCGCCGACCCGGGCCAGCAGGGCCAGAAGCCATCGTTTGAACATGGCTGTCATTCAGTCGCAGAAACGACTCCACGAATGTCATGTGAATATGCAAAATGCAAAAAATAATCGCAATTGTTTCGTTATGTGACTGCTGAAGTTATTTTGCGCATGTAACTCGTTTGATTTTGACCTTTATATAAAAAAGCATCTTTACGGTGGGTCACTTTTTTAACATCCTTCAGTAGTTGACTGGCGCTCCTGAAATGGCAGAAAAATACAACAAAAAACTTCAATCTGAGAGAGTGAATACTGTATGTATTTCTTTTTAAAACGAATTGTTTGTATACAGCTACAGATACATGTTTTGTTCGTATACAACGCCTTATATGTGAAGTCATATTGATAATAATAATAATAATAATAATAATAATAATAATAATAATAATAATAATACAACAACTACTACTACTACTACTAATACTACTACTACTACTACTACTACTACTACTACTACTACTACTACTACTACTAATAATAATAATAATAATAATAATAATGATCATGATCATGATATTTTTAAAATGAATTGTTTGTATACAGCTACTGATACATGTTTTGTTTGTATACAACGCCTTATATGTGAAGTCATATAGATAATAATAATAATAATAATAATAATAATAATAATAATAATAATAATAATAACAACTACTACTACTACTACTACTACTACTACTACTACTACTACTACTACTACTACTACTACATGATCATGATAGTGATCATGATAATGATAATGATAATGATAATGATAATGATAATGATAATGATAATGATATAACTACAACTACAACTACTACTACTACTATTACTACTACTCACAATGATAATGATAATACATTTCATTTACAATTGCCTTTCAAAACTTTAAAGGTCACTTTTCAGTCACATGATCAGAGAATGACAAAAAAAGCACAAAAATCATGAATAGAAATACCTTTTCTGCACACAGAAAGACCAACTTTGACCTTCTCTGAATCTCATAAAACCCAAGTGACAGAAACAACCGTGTCTGTGTGTGAGTGTGTGTCTATTCGTGTGTGTGCGCGTGTATGTGCTCCCATGAGTTCCCATCATCAGTTTATTCGCAGCACAGTTACGTCTTTCTTGCACAGGTAGAGGCTGAGCCCATGAAAGAGCTGCTTATGTTTCCACATTCACCCATTTATGGCCTACTCTCAGTCAGTGTGTGCGAATAAGAGAGAAGCGTGTTGTGATTACAGATGTATGCATGTTTTCTTTCAATGCAGATTGGGTAAGATGTTAAAATTTACAACATTGGGAAATTAAAAGTAGCCCAAAAGTCATTATATAAATCTGAAAGATGTGTTTAGCTTTTTCAGTATTCTCACCAAGTAGTAAATAACAACACCCGTAGCACACATTCACTAATTCACAAGGTTATTAATGTAACGGAAAAAAAAAAACTATTGTACTTACCCAAGCAATCAGCAAGGCATTCAATGCTTATTAATTCAAAACCTCTATTGTGAAAAATATTTTGGGTTGTGAAATGTGTCAAAGGTGAACGAAAAAAAGTTCTGAAGTGAACCCGTAGGAGCAAAATGAGTATGCATCCTCCTCCTCTCATTTTATCGCTGCCCTCCCTCCCAATAGGACCTCCCTCTGGTTACAGATTCTGTTTTGGGAATTTAGTCTTAGAAATCATCACAGAGTAGAATCTCCCAAATGAATCCCAATTTAAAGAATAAGATTGTAAAAAGGGAGAAAAAATCCTCATCCCATAGGAACTACTCATAAAGGCGACGTGAGTTTATAAACAGATTGCTGATCATGATTTAAAGGACAACCGACACCATTTTTTTGTTTCCTAACTGATGTCAGAAAAACGTTTTATAGCATCTAAAATACCCAAAACACGCAGTATGATATTTTTAGTCAAATGCAAAACACCAATAAAAATGACTTAAAGTGTCTAAAAAGTGTTCGTGACGTCACGCCAAGACGTCTTGCCTTGCTCGAGAATCAAAACAATGGCTTCATATTCGGGAAGATGCTTTCTTGTTACACATCCAGTTATGAATATGATTCAAATAGTTCTGAAGAGGAAAGCGTAAATGTTTGCATCGATTAAAGAAGTTCTTCCGGGTCATTTTGAGGCGTCAGGACAGATGTGTAGCGTCCCAGAAAATGCAGAAGATGGCACCCAAGCTCCATTGGAAATGGGCTGATTTGTCTGCTGGGAATTTAGGTCAACTAGTATCAAATAGTAGTCTTGGTGCAACACAAAACAATTCACCATCGCGTTATTTATGTTTTCCTTCTAATTTCGTATCAACACGGATCGACACAAAGTTTTCAGATCAAACAAAGTACCGCAAAATGCATTGTGTGTCGCTTTCTCGGTCAGGGGTGTTCCAAACGTGACGTCACATGGGGATCGTCATCAACTTGAAAATAAGACTTCCTGAATATTCAGCGCGAGTCTTAAAATGTAAAATATAGCTATATGTGGTGAAATCTTTGTAAAATACGCACAGTAAAAGTCATTTGAAGTGATTTTACAAATTATGGACACAATTTGTCAGGAGGCATCGGTTGTCCGTTAAAGGACAACCGACGCTGCCGGACAATTCCGGACAATATTCCGGAAGTCTTGTTTTTGAGTTGGTGACGAGTCCTCACGTGACGTCAGAAAAGGACCACCTCCTGACCGTAAAAAAGACGCATTGTAGTGTCTTTCCATCACGTCAATGTATTTTGCTGTACTGTTTTTTTTTTAAACCCTTGTGTTACATCCAAAAGCCGCCAGCAGAGGGAGTCCAAGCTCCATGCAAGGAATGTATCAGCCTGTGGAAACGGGCTGATTCATTCCTCACAGGAGCTGGTCACCATTTTTCTGCCTCTTTTGTGGGACGTTACATTGCAGTCCAGATGCCTCGAAATGACACAGAAGGACTTCTTTAATCGATGGCAAACATGTATGCTTTCCTCTTCAGAACTATTTGAATCATATTCATAACTGGATGTGTAACAAGAAATCATCTTCTCCGAATCTGAAGCCATTGTTTTGATTCTCCAGCAATGCAAGACTTTCTGAAAATGCCCAATTCGCAGCTCCATTTTTTGCAGATTTTGGACACTTTAAGTGATTTTTTTGGTGTTTTGCATTTGACTAAAAATATCATACTGCGTGTTTTGGGTATTTTAGATGCTATAAAACGTTTTTCTGAAGTCAGTTAAAAAACAAAAAAGTGACGTCGGTTGCCCTTTAATGATACAATTCAATTCATTATGCATCTCCCTCCGTGGTACCCGTCTTGGCCAGCGGGAGGCAGTCTAGCACAAACAGACTGATCAAAATAAAGAAGACTTCTATTGACAGTGTGAAGGATTCAGGGTGTGTTTGAATGTTCAGATTTTTTTTCCCCAAAAAGCGGGAATATTCACCTCCTTTCTGGTGCTGTTGAAATTTATGAAACAAGTATTTGTTTATATTGTTTGTTATTTCGTAACATCGATTCGCTTCCCACCTTCAAATCCCATCTCAAAACCCACCTATTTAAAATTACATTTTCTGTGTCGCTCTATTTCTTGTTTCGATTTATAATTGTATTTTATTTATTATTGTATCTATGCTTGTCTGTGACTGTAAAGCAGTGGTGTCAAAGTCATTTTTTGGCGAGGGCCACATTGTAGTTATGGTTTCCTCTCGAGGGCCGTTATGAATTTGGGGAAGCCATTAGAATGTTTAATCCCCTCCACATATTACATATAGAGCGCACAATAAATTAATGAAGAACTAGTTTTCAAATCTGAAGTCAAGAATAATGACTGTTATTGTGGTTTACATCCAAAAATCAGAAATTTTGGTTAGGATTTTAGCACACATCATGGAATTTCACATATTGATTTGCTTTCGCGGGCCGAATAAAATGATGTGGCGGGCTGGATTTGGCCCCCGGGCCTTGACTTTGACAACCTGTGCTGTAAAGTGTCCTTGAGTGCTTTGAAAGGCCCTTCAAATGAAATGTATTATTATTATCTAGGATTTTTTTTTGTTCTTTTGGCTTCAAGATGGCACCGCGAGAGTGTCTGCCTTTCCAGCAGCTCATGTATTTAGTTTTTTCTACTTCTTTCATTCCTTTCTTCTTCTTTTCATAACTTTGCTGCTGTGAAATGTAAATTTCTCCACTGCGAGACTAATAAATACAATCCAATTACTTGTATCTCTTTGGTCGTATTTTGCAGTATTTTACAGTATACTTCAATGGTAATGAATAACCATTTACAAGTACAGTACAAGACAAGTTTTTCATCTGAGGGTGGCGCCACATGCACTCCTGTCAAGACCAAAAAAAAAAGAGCTGATTGATACAAGTACATTTATTTTAAGTTATTTACATATGTTGTTTTACATAGTGAACATTTTCTTTTGCTTACACAACTTCTTTAGTTTGTTTCTTGTTGTTTGTCATGAATTCAGGAGTGTGCTTTGTGACGCTTGTGCTCAATTTAGGCAGTGTGTCGCTTCAAGAGAAAAAATAATGGAATGTAAAATACGGAAGCACCACTAATCATCTGAGGGGTGCCTCTGGGGTGATCTTACATTTGTAAAGTGCGTTTGTTTTGAACGGAGAGCCACACAGTTGGTGCGGTAACAAGAGATTTCATTAGGGGCACCTTTCATAATCTAATGAGAAAATGAAACTAACCCAGAAAAAACACTAGTTCGCGACAATAGAGCCATTACAAGGGACCATTTACCATATTTTTTGGTGTATAAGGCGCACCCAAAAGCCTTGATTTTCTTCAAAAGATGACCCTGCACCTTATACGCAGGTGCGCCTTATATGTGGAGTCATATTGAGCCAGAACAGGTCTCACAACTACTGTCAGCAGCCATCCACTCCATTTCCCCCATGTAGAAGTAGGGCGTAACTCCAGCCTCGACTGTAGCACCTTATAATGTGGTGTGCTCGGTATTTGGAAAATGTGTAATATTTATATAGTATCTTTGCAAAATCTTTTTCATTCATTGAAGGTCCGCCTTATACTGCGATACACATTATAAATGGAAAAAGTTTGAAAATAAACCATTCATTGGGGTTGTGCCTTATACTCCGGTGCGCCTTATAGTCCGGTGTGCCTTATACATTAAAAAGAAAGAAAAGAAAAATATGACAATTGAACACATTTTGTATAGTCTGTGGGTTAAAGAACTTAGGGGGCATTTTGATTTATAACAAAATAGCTATAATAATAACAATAATAATAATAATAATAATAATAATAATAATAATAATAATAATAATAATAATAATACAGACCTCTTTTTAACTCATTCACTGCCATTCACAAATTTATTAGGGAATTGAAAATATGACGTAGAGCGCCAAATTTGTTCAGGTTTTGTTTTTTTAATGCTTCGGTGCCGATAAAGCGCTGGCCAAGACCATCTCCAATGTTTTTTATTTGCCACAAGGGGGAGGATTTCCCTTTTTTCCATGGTAGCGCTTTGTTCCAGTTTCAGCTGTTGTTAAAGCGCTGTATAAACCAATACGTATGTATCGCATTGTAGTTTGGACAGCAACCCTCATTTCAAGCTCAGATAACTCCAGATCCATATAATTTAGGAATTAACTCTTTTTTTCTGGTGAAACAAGACAGTCAGGTTTCTTACCCTGCATTGAATGTGTATGTAGTCCTAAAACTCAATATTCTGTGAGTCCTGAAATTTTAGTGACAATGACCCCATCCAGCCCCTTTCAAATTTCCCCATTGTGGGACGAATAAAGTTTTTTTTTTAATTCTGATTCTGATGACAAAAACCCTGGCACTGGAGTGCACACATTTTGGCACATTTCTGGCAGTGGATGAGTTAAAAAGTTCCCCCCAAAATTGTTTTGGATATACGTGTACCAAATGGCAACAATTTATTAACATATTCCCTACGAATGATTAATTAAAATAAAGAAACATAATTAGTGTGCATGTAGGACCAAATTGTTACATCTCAACTGTGTAACATTTGTAATTCAAGTTAACGTACAAACACAACACTGTATTTGTTCATATTTGTTATCCAGAATGTTCTTGCCACAGTGCTTTGTTCTCTTCAAAGGTAGTCTTCTCCACAGTGTGTCGACATAACAATACGCTTGTGCAAACGTCTTTCATTGCGGCCATGAAAGTCTTGTAGCGTCGAAGAGGTCACCGAAACATAAAAAAATGTTGTTGACCTCCCTGGAGTGGAAAATGTGAAGATGTGTGAGTGGGGAAGCATGAAAGAAAAGCGGTTGGAGGGACGTGTGGGTGGCTGCACATAATCTCCGCACCAGAAGGCGGTGTCATGTTCCCATCTAGGAGGAGGGAGTTGCCAGGCAACAGCATCCCTCACCATGAGGGATTTGATTTCTTTTTTTCTGGGTGTACAGTTACTCCGAAGTGCTGTGGTGTTGTTGCCACAGCTGTTAAATGTTGATTTTGACATCCGGCAGCGGTATGTCCATCCATCAGCGCCGCTGCCCCTAGAGTGGGAAGCGAGTTGTCGAGCTACACCAGTTCGTCCAGTAGGGTACCAATGCTGTGGTGCTCAGGGGGGCCGGCGATGGGCTTGTTGCACATGGGGCAGACGCAGCGCACCTCTAACCACTTGACAAGACACCTGCAGACAGGCAGAGTGAGCATTGGTCAGCACACCCATATGGGCCATATGAAATATACCGTATTTTCCGGTGTATAAGGCGCACCCAAAAGCCTTGATTTTATTCAAAAGAAGACCCTGCGCCTTATACGCAAGTGCGCCTTATATGTGAAGTCATATTGAGCCACAACAGGTCTCGCAACTACTGTCAGCAGCTATCAACTTAATTTCCCCCCCATCGAAGTAGTGCGTAACCCCAGCCTCTACTGTAGCGCCTTATAATGTGGTGTGCCTTATATTTCCAAAAAATATATATATATACAGTAAAGTCTCGTTATATCGATATTCAAGGGAGTCCGAAAAAATATCGATATAACCGGGACTATCGATATATCCGACCCTGTTTGCATGTAATTTTCTCCGTGCGTGCATAGAAATAGTATCGATATAACCGGGACTATCGATATATGCGATATCGATATAACGAGACTTTACTGTGTGTATATATATATCATCTGTACTTCAAAGAAGTACAGATGACGGCTAAAGAAACCTTCTCATCAATTCAAGTACTAAATACAGGAAACTACACAAAATCTATAGATATTGCCACTGCTCACCCGCAAAAAAGTTATCATGTGACTGTAATGTGTCCTTTAAAGTTTTGAAAGGCGCTAAGAAATTCTTCTTCTTCTTCTTATTATTATTATTATTATTATTACAAAGAAGCTTAAAATGATGTCATCGCTACCTTGAGAAGTGGAAACTTCCCCCGACAATAGACACAATGGCAGTCGACGGCGAGACTATTTTTATCAATGAGCAACGGAAGTTGCCCAAATCTTAATAAAGCACAGTTGAACTTGTTAGTTTCGTTGCCCCCCCGCACAAAAAGTTTTTGTATAAAAGTGTAGCCCTGCCTGTAAGGAAGGAAACAATTGGCTATTGTCATGTTTCAGTTTGCAACCATCGGGTGGCGCTGTAGGGCCCTGCCTGCAGCTGCACATGTGTTCGTCGTTTTTATCAGTGCCGGTTAAAAGGACTCCTGGCACGACCATTCATTAATTGTTCCACCCTGTCAGGTTTGTTTCGTCTTGTCCTTATTTATTCATGGTTTTGTTTGCTACTTTGGATCTTTTTGTTCCGATGACTTTGTCGTTTGAGATTTTGTTCCTGCTAACTTTATTTCATACCATTTGTCAAATACACCCTGATTCTCCCTGCTGCCTGCTTTTTTGGGGTTCACCAACACCACCACCGCGCAAATCACGACAGCTTGTACTCGCGTACTCACTTTCGATGGAAAGCATGTTGGCATGGCAACACTCCCAGCTCGTCTTTCACTTTAAAGTCCTCCAGGCACACTGCGCACGTCTGCTGCGTGAAGTGACAGACAGCACACTCAGCATCTTTTTTCTCATTTTTTAGACCAATTGTTGTTCATTCTTACCCCGTGTACGTTTAACCTCTTTGGATCTCCTTTCAAAATCACCTGTAGAGTCGCGCGCGCGCACACACACACACACACACACACACACACACACACACACACACACACACACACACACACACACACACACACACACACACACACGCACACGCACAGACACACACACACACGCACACACACACACACTTAAATGAAAGCAGTGCGGGAGAAGGCATAATCGACTGTTTTGAGTTTACCTCTCTGTATCCAAAGCGCTCACTCTGGGCCTGATGTCGAAGTTTACTATTGGAAAAAAGACACAACATGGTGTTAAATATTCTCGAGTCACTTCAATGTGGAGGAAACGTGATTAAACAGTGACTAGAAATAGGAGAGACCTTTAGTGGTTTGTTGTCATTATTTTAAAATATGAATGAGGCTGTCGGCTGTCGTGTGTGTATATACAGAATGGGATTCCCCTCCATTACTTAGCAAAGTGATTGACTCATTCATTGTGTTTTGGAAACATGGGAGGGGGTCCTGAGCTCGTGGTCTGTAAACAGGTCTGATCAATGGAAGTAAATCTTGCTGTCTTTGAACTCTAAAGTTGTCTCTCACTTTTGAAAGGGAGTCTTTCTGAGATGAAGCTCAATCGAAATGACGAATTGGCAAAGTCAACCATTTTGACAATCATCTGTAATGGCAACAAAAATATGATAGAGTTTGGCGCCAATAGATTTCTTTTTCATTTTTTCTTCATATAGTATACATGTATTAGTAATTGAAATGTTTACAGCGTACATGAAAAACAAAGTAATGCAGTTTATTCAATACATTGTAAAAATGAAAATTGTAAAGAGCAATACATCGCAGGGATAATACTAGTGGGCCTCAATCGGCAGTACATATGCACCTAAAAGCTAGCAACCACTCATTTGACGACAATTAGGTTAAAATCTTAGCGAAAGAAACTAGATGGTTTGAAAGGGCAGTAAAATAAGCTATTTTCATAAAACAGCAAAATCCTTCACTACATCGCCATGGTGGGGTGAGGTTCACTTTTGATCGTATGTACAACAGACCTTTTAGGCAACATAGGCTTACTTATGCTGATGAGGTGATACAAGAGCAAATGGGGCAATCAGGCCAGTGCTAGACCTCATACTCAGGCAGGACAAGAGAAGTAATCAGTCAGGACAATAGAAGTAATGAGTGTAGTCCGGCACCGCCACATCTGGGCAGTAGTGAGGAGTGTATTACATGTTCAAATTTTTACATCTATCTAAGTTCATACTGTGTTATGTATTGTCACTGGCAGCCATTTTATTGGATATTTTTCCAACAAATGACCAACAGATTCGTTCTGACCCTCAAGAAGAAGGTTCGACTGTTATAAATTGAATGCAATGAATCCACGCGCCACCCAAAAAAGCAACAATGGAGGGATGCTTATCACTGTCAAGGCCAAATCTGATGAAGTGGTTATATTTACACCCGAAAACACAAACACACACACATGTTTTGGATTGTCAGACCTCATGTTGCCACACACGCGCAAGCACATACACGCATATTGACATCCACCTAAATTAAAATCCAAATTCCGTTTTGCTGAATGACTGTTTCGACAAGGGAAATAACAACTATTGGCTGTTGTCATTGGACTTATTGTTTACGCTGATTGCAATGAGCGAACCTCTGTGCGGAACAATGTGAGGATACAGCTTTCGCGTGCTTGTGGAGTTCCCATGCTGAGAGAATCATGAGAAGTGGGTTAAAACTTGGAAAGGGGGTTTCGGGGGAAGGGTGTCATAATGGGCACTTCTATAGCTGTTCTGTGCAATTGAAATTGTAAATGTTACACATTTCAGAATGTGTATTCTGTGTCTGTTAATTTGTCATTTTTATGTATTAGAGTGATACCTTGGCTTACGAACTTAATTGGTTCCCAGAAAGAGTGTGTAAGCCGAAAAGTGTGTCTGCCAAAAATTAATTTCCCATAGGAAACCATTAAAATGAGAATAATACGTTCACAGGTCCCTATAAAACATAATTTTCTACTTTATAATTTTCTAAGCCTTAAAACTACACAAAATATACCTTAATTTATGTATAATAAATGTGCTATGGTATTATAGTTAAATAAATAAACTGTACTGTATAATAAAGAACGACACATCACTCATTGAGGCAGCTCCATGTGTATCCCGAAAAATAGTTTGTATGCCAGAGTAAAATTTTCAGAAATTTAACGTTCGTAAACTGAAAAGTTCGTAAGCCAAGGTGTTCATAAACCAAGGTATCGCTGTACTTCTAAGTTGTTGAATTTTTCACCCAAAGCCCTTAACTCATTCACTGCCTTTCATGAATTTATTCGGGAATTGAAAAGCATGACGTGGAGCGCCATTCCGGAATTTGTTCGGGTTTTGTTTTTTTCTTGTAGAAGGGTGCCAATAAAGCGCTGGTCAGACCTCTGACAATGTTTTTCCCTCTTACGAGGGGGAATCATTTCCCTTTTTTTGCATGTTAGTGCTTTGTTACAGCTTCAGCTGTTGTTAAAGCCCTATATACACCAATAGGTATGTATTGCATTGCCTTTTGTACAGCCACCCCCATTTCAAGCTCAGATAACTCCAGACCCATATAACTTAGGAATTAACTAAATTTTCTGGATGAAAGAAGAGAGTCTAAGCTTTCTTACGCTGCATTGAATGTTCACGTTATCCTAAAACCCAATATTCTCTGGGTCCTGCAATCTGAGTGAAAATGACAAAAACCCTGGTACTGGAGTGGACACATCGTCTGGCAGTGAATGAGGTACAATAACTCTCCTTCAATGGACATCATCTTCTTGCCACTTTGTGATTCTGTTTCCTTTTTTTGTATAAGGTGATTAAAAAATGGTATCCGGATGGTGGTGGGGGCATAAAGACTTCTCTTTTGCACCATGCAGGAGATTCTAGATCGGGAAGGAGCCCGTCGGAGGGATAGCGGGAAAGCTGCCCTCTTATCCTACAAAGAGTGGCATTCATCGCTGAGCATTCATCACATGAATCAGTCGCTCTATAAATGAAGCTTTCGCTCGCCCCCCCCCCCTCTTTTTAACGCTCTACCATCAGCATGTTAATGTGGACACAGGAAGTGACTCACTGCTGATGACTCACATTGAAGTAATCAAACAAGATTTTTTATGAGGGATCGACATGACCAACAATTGAGGTGTCTGTGTGGCTTTTAACTCATTCACTGCCATTCCCGAATTTATTTGGGAATTGAAAAGTGTGACGTGGAGCGCCATTCCCAAATTAGTTTGGGTTTTGTTTTTTTTCTTGCGGGGGCGCAATAAAGTGCTGGCCAGACCTCTGGCAATGTTTTTCCCTTCCACAAAATTTGCCTTTTGTCCATGTTAGCACTTTGTTACAGCTTCAGCTTGTTATGATCTGGTTGGCGACCAACGGGTGGCACTGTCGGCCCCGCCTGCACCTGCACAGGTGCTGGTGTCCCAATCAGTGGCAGTCAAAAGGACTCCTGGCACGACCATTCGGTGTCGGGTCATTGCATTGTGCTTTGTGTATGCATTGTATGCTGTGCATGTGTTTGTTTCATCATCTCAGACTTGTACTGTTGGTTTTTCTTTGATACTTTGTATTTTTCTGTTCAGATGATTTTGATGTTTTAGATTTTGTTCCCGTTGACTTTATTTTAAGACGATTTCTCAAATACAACCTGCTGCTCCCTCCTGCCTGCTTTTTTGGGATCCAAAACCGCCATCACCACCTTGCAATACCGTGACACAGCTGTTGTTAAAGCGCTATATAAATCAATACGTACGTACATATTGTATTATATTTTGTACAGCCGCCCCCATTTCAAGCTCACTCCAGACTCCTATATAGCGCTTTTTTTTCTGATGAAAGAAGAGAGTCTAAGGTTTCTTATGCTGCATTGAATGTTTATGTTATCATAAAACTCCATATTTTATGGATCCTGCAATTTGAGTGAAAATGACAAAAACCCTGGCACTGGAGTGAACATATTTTGGCACATCGTCTGGCAGTGAATGAGTTAACAGCTTCACTTTAAATTCTGATCTGAGAAAAGGACCAAAAGTAAATGAGAAAAACTGTACAGTACTTTGTGCATTTTCCCTCAACCTTGTCCATGTTGCACAGGGTCACATTTCATAAGGAAGCTTCCTGTTGCCTCATTTCCTGCAGTCCCCAACAGCCGCAAGTTGACCTCAACAGTGCTGTAAACTTTTCAACCGAGTGTCCTCACCTGATGAAATAGCAGCAAAAGATGAGGCTGAGGATGAAGACGAAGATGCCCGTGCCGAAGATGACCATGTAAATGTTGAGCGGCAGGTCCTGGAAGGTGATGGGCGGCATGGCGCACGATTTGTTGCCGTAATCCAAAACCAGACCACAGAAGCAGTCTATGTGAGGAGAGATAGGCAACTTAACAAAGTGGATATTGAATTTCCCTCCATGGGTCACAATTTAATCATAAGTAGCATAATCAATTCCAATGAAACTAATTAAGTGTGAAGATGTCAAGTGGACGGAAACAGGAAAGTGAGACGATGCTGTTGTGATAGGAACACAACAGCGGAAGAAGCAGGAATGATTTGGTCAGCACAAACTGTACATCAAGGTCTTTAAAGGGGGAATTGATGGAATCCGATTTTTGTTAATCTTAACTCATTCACTGCCAGACGATGTGCAAAAATATGTCCAATCCTGCCACTGAACATTCGGCAAGCCCCCTCGCTGCCCATTTCAAAACTCACTTGTATGTACTCTGACATTCGACTCAGCATGACATGGGTGCGGGGGTGGTGGCTGCTGACGACAAGGCATTCGTAGCTGGGCTTGTATAATAAAAATGATGTTTGCTGTATGTATGCATGTTGAACATTTCAACAGTAATCCTGATAGAAGCACCGAAGAACACCTATTACCTCAAAAACGCCAAAATGTTAATATTTGATATTTGACAACGGAGTTTGGTTCGTATAACTCCGAAGCATGCATTATTTTATTTATTGCATTCTATTTGTGATTGTATTTTATTTATGATTGTACCTATGCTTGTCTGTGACTGTAAAGTGTACTTGAGATCTTTGAAAGGCACTTCAAATGTAATGTATTATTATTATTATTAATATTGGCAACTGATTCGATGGACCAATCAGGAGATTTGTGTATTAATGGATTTTATTAGATTAGATTGAGAAGAAAGGAGCGTCAGTGCAGAGTGCCGAGGCGTATCTGAACTGTCGTGGCTTGGAATTGAAGCGGATTTACGTGGGACAGGAGATGTGAGACAATTTCTTTCGTCAATGGATGCTACAGCTTCATGTTTGCTTTCAACATTTAGCTTGTAGCAGACGTGCATATTCCACCATGACGTCTCTGATCCACTGGTGAAAAGGACGCTTTGATTGGATTGGATTGGATTTGCCTTTATTAGTCTCGCAGTGGAGAAATTTACATTTCACAGCAGCAAAGTTATGAAAGAAATGAAAGTAGAAAAGCAAAACACAGAACAGCTTCATGTAAGAGGGTGCAGAAAGTGCTAAAGATTGCATGACTGTTTGCGTCTTATGTGTTGTGTCACATTATTTTTATATATTTTTTTTTTCAAGATGGTACCGCGAGAGTGGCTGCCTTTACAGCAGCTCCTGTATTTTGTTTATGCTGCTGTGAAATATAAAATTCTCCACTGTGAGCACCTGCTCTAGGACAAACAAAATAAGAGGAAGATAGGAATAAATGTTGGATATGAGACTGGATGGATGGACCCAAACGCTTATTCTGTGGGACACTTTTTGTACAGACGAAGGATCTCAAATTAAATGGCAATGGCAGGATGAACAATGAAACAATTGTGACCTTTAGCAATTTCATTCTGCCATCAGAGTTATTGTTTTCTTTGGCCTCTATTTTCAAATCGATCACGGTCTCTTTTTCCTCTCCCCTTTCACAACAAAAATAACATTCCATGTGGCATTTTACTCCCACCTCTCAGCCCAAATTGAATCCGCAGAGTGGATCAATAATCGACGCCACTGTACTCCCTTCTATTTGACCGAGCTATTAATCAGCACCCAATAATGGCCTGTCGGTCAACTTCCGCAGGAAGAAACAACTTAATTATTTAAGATAGGAATGCGATAGCCATTGGTAATAATAGCTTGCAAACATCCAAAATAAAATCAACCGAATAATCATGGTGGCGGCGTACGAGATGACGATACCTGCGAGGATACCGCACATGCACTCAACAAATCTGGGTCAAGCATACAGCCCATTCTAACCTTATCAACGATTTCTACATGCATGAGTGCACGCATGTTCTTCATTCACCTATATGTGCCGCACGAGGAGCTCTGTGTTTTGCAAAGGTTACTCAAGTACTCACACTTGGTGCATCCATTTTATTTGTGGTTGTATGCTATGTGCACCCCACTAGGTATTCTATCTCCTACCACATGAGCTGCTACGACATTTCTACACGGCAGTCATCAACTCAATCATGTGTTATTCCATCGCGGTTTGGTTCGGGGCCGCCACAAAAATGGACTATAGCTATATTTTTACGTTTTAAGACGCGCTGAATATTCAGGAAGTCTTGTTTTCGAGTTGGTGACGATTCCTGACGTGACATCACGTCAGGAACGCCCCTTGCTGAGAAAGCGACACACGGCCCATTTCCAACGGAACTTGGGCGCCATCTTGTGCATTTTCTGGGAGCTACATTGGAGTTCAGACGCCTCAAAATGATACGGAAAGAATTCTTTAATCGATTGCAAACATTTATCTCTTCATAACTATTTGAATGATATTCATAACTGGATGAGTAACAAGAAAGCATCTTCTCCGAATCTGAAGCCATTGTATTGATTCTAGAGCAAAGCAAGACGTCCTG
Source organism: Hippocampus bargibanti (assembly GCF_051943395.1). Lineage (NCBI taxonomy): Eukaryota > Metazoa > Chordata > Actinopteri > Syngnathiformes > Syngnathidae > Hippocampus > Hippocampus bargibanti. The sequence goes on along the minus strand of NC_142737.1, from coordinate 11,081,831 downwards.
GCGTGACGTCACGAACAAGGGGGCGGGACCTTCTGAAATTGGCCATTTCTGAGGTCATTTTGAAGTAGTTTTGGGACACTTTAAGTCATTTTTATTGGTATTTTGCATTTGACTAAAATATCAGACTGCATGTTTTGGGTATTTTAGATGCTATAAAACCTTTTTCTGATGTCAGTTAGGAAACAAAAAAATGGTGTCGGTTGTCCTTTAATGATACACTCCAAATTGTCCATCAGTGTGATTGTTAGCACAATTGGTTGTTTGTCAATGTGTGCCCCACGATTGGCTGACTACCAGTTAAAGGTGTCCTACTAAGCTTTTTTGTTGTGGATGTCAAAGCCCCGCAGGAACGTTGACCTAAATATGGTCACACTTGGGTAGCAAATCCTGAGTAGCAAATCAATCACAACAAATAGGACGATCCACTCGTCACGTTTGGCTGCTCGACATGACGTTGGGAAAGCCCTTGTGATTCCGTATCTCCTTGAACTGCTCCTGGCGGAGTTTTGTCCTATTTACACACAAAACTGCTGCTGCGTGCATCAAAGGCGGTATAAAATATTCAACAGTTCCCGTGAAGAGGAGGAGGAGGATTTTCTACGCCTGTTTTTGCCGCTACAAAGTAAACAATGGCAAATGGCAGTATGACATTGTGTTGGCACAAACATGGTGCTATCGCAGAGACTGGACGTGTGGTAAAAGACCACCAGATCCATTTTCCTTTAGTTTCAATATACATACAGTATATGTTTTGAATTTGATACTGAGTCATGATTTGGAAGCAAATGGTAACGAATGAACTTGTCTAAAATGTTTTTGTCATGCTGTAGATGTTTCTGTATAAAAGATCCATATTTTATGTTTAATACAAGACCACTGTGAAATAAATGTGTCGGAATAAAGTTTAAATTCCATTTAAAGTATTTGTCATGAACAAACCCTAATCCTCAAATTGCTGTTTATACTTATTCTGCTTTCAATACATAAGTAATCATTTAGTATGAGGCGACAGGCATTGTCCACCCTCGACTGGTCGCTAACCAATCTCAATCAAAATTAACTCATTCACCACCATTCACAAATTAATTCAGGAATTGAAAATATGACATAGAGGGCCATTCCCAAATTTGTTTGGGTTTTGTTTTTTTCTTGTTTGGGTGCAGATAAAGCACTGGCCATGGTGCCTGGCAATGTTTTTCCCTTTCACAAGTGGGCAGCATTTCCCCCTTTTCCGTATTAGCGCTTTGTTCCAGCTTCAGCTGTTGTTAAAGTGCTACAGTACATAAAGCAAAATGTATATTGTATGTTGCATTGTATTTTGGACAGACGCCTATTTCCAGCTCATATAACTCCAGACCCATATCATTTAGGAATTAACTATTTTTTATGATGAAAGAAGAGAGTCTCAGGTTTCTTATGGTGCATTGAATGTTTATGTAGTCCTAACACACAATAGTCTGTGGGTCCTGGAATTTGAGCGACAATGACAAACACCCTGGCACTGGAGTCGGACACATTTTTGTATTTCTTGAAGTCAAAAGAACAAAAAAAGGAAATAACAAATAACATGACAACACAAAGACACAGAGAGTCATTCATTCGTAGGAACTTTCTGCACCCTCTTTGTTAAACAAAGCAGTTCCAGATGAAAGATGAGAGGGCCAAGGCATCTCTTCACCAGTGTATCAGGGACATCATGGTGGAATATGCACGTCGACTACAAGCTAAATGTTGAAAGCAAACACGCAGCTGTAGCATCCATTGACGAAAAGAGATTGTCTCATATCTCCTGTCCCACATAAATCCACTTCAATTCCAAGCCGCGACAGTTCCACATATGCATCAGCGCTCTGCACTGACGCCCCTTTCTTCTTATCGCGGGCTCTTCAAGCCATGCATACATCCAGCCGCAGACTGTCCAACAGCACTGACCCTTCCGCTGAACAAAGCGGGGCTGTGAAGATGCTGCCCATTACAGGCGCAAAAAAAGCACAATGGCCTCACAGCTGTCCAGCAATCACAGTCAAATGGCACCGACATTCCTCCCATTCAAAAACAGTACTGGCATATTCATGCTGCCGAAAAGGCGCAACCGCTCAGCACAGTCTCCTCCTTGATGAATGTCGTGGCCAAAAATGCTGAAAAACAATCCGAATCCATTCCACACGATGCGCGACAACACAAAGTGACAAAAGAAAACACAAAAACAACAAAAAAAGCAAGGCTCATGAGAGCACTTGCTGAGTTAAACAAATAGCAATTTCCGCTCACATGCACCTATGGAAAATTTAGAGTTTTTAATAAGCCTACTAACCTACTAACAATGTTTATTTTTGGAATATATGAGGGACTTCATACACAGAGCCAGATGTAACGTGATGTCTTTTTTTTTCTGGTATATACGTACTATCATTTTTAAAAACAATATAAAACCAACACTGATCACACTTGAAACCAAAACACCCTCCAGTGGACAACGTAATTGTTTTGCCATTTACTGCTGTTTTGCCTCTAAAACAGGAGGGGAATTGAGCAGCACAAAGGGAGGAATTGTTCTAACCAAAACAGCAACGTGCTTGCTGCGCCCAAAATGAAGCAAGCTGATACAGATGGTTGCTTTGGATCGACCTATTTATCAGCATTTCATTGCAACAACGCGGTCCAACAACATTATTGCACTGCTTGAGTTTTAGATTTTTTTTTAAGATGCACTTTATGAGATCATTTATGCTTACCGTTGCACCACTGAGAGGGGTGCATCAATGCATTGGTGGTGGGGGAGATTCTCTTGGAAGATCCCACCGTTTCAACCAAGCGGATGGTAGTCCTCAACAAAGTCAAGCAGTCAAGATGAGGTCACATAACAAAGTCAAGAGCAACACAGATGAAAACAAGCGCCGGCGATCCAAGCTGCATCATCCACCGTTTCGTCAGCGAGTGACCACCCCTCAAAATAGGCGGCGGGTGGGGTGGGGGGTCGAGTTGACCGTCCAGGTTCGGTTATTCATCACACAGAGGTTTCACGAGGACGGGGAGTCCGCCGACATCTGTGGGAGAGACAAAGTGGAACACATTCACGATTTTTTTCCACCGCTCCAGCGGGCTCCCTCCCTCCTTCCGCCCCCCACGAAGGAGAGTGACGTACGTGGGGACGGATATGCGACGTTTGCGTTGGAATCGTGTTTCCCGACATCCGAGGTCATCCTCTGACTTCTTCTTTCTCAAGAAGGGACAAACACTCCACTCAACTCATGAATCGCTCCTCGAAAGCCAACGACCAAAGGTCGACACCCCCCCCCCGAAAAAAATCATATAATACTGGAAAAAAATCATACTGGAAATCGAATAAGGAACACATTTGTCAAATTCTGAATTTGACTGCCTGTAAAAAGCACCCCCTTGTCGCCCCTTTCTGGTAACATTCTGATTCCTATACAATACAAGCAGCTAACCAAATCAGCGAACCAAATATCAACTTAATTCACCCTGAAAAAGTCTGACATTTGCTTTGCTGTTGAATTGATGATTATATCTTTATGAGATCCTCTATGTGCCACCCTCCCTCCGGAAATATTAAATAATGTGAGGTAGGTAGACAACCTCTCCACTCCCACTGCTTCCTTTGTAAGTGTACTGTGAGCAAGCTAGCTCTTTTATTTGACGGTTGACATAGCTATTTTTTGACAACAACATAACCTTCCGCACAGTAGCATTGGATTACCTGCCAAGACACGTGGGAGATATGGATGTTAAAATATGTAAATAATATTTAAATAGATTGTTATTTTCAATTAAAACAGGCGGTGTCAGAAGATACTCAGTGTGCGTATAGTAAAACACGATTGATAGCAGTGGAGGACTGTGAAGGACGGCAATGTAAATTTCTCCACTGTGAGACTAATAAAGGCATATCCAATCCAATCCAATCCAATCCAATCCAAAGCCGTCTCTGCTGGCCTAAAAATATCTCAATCACGGACTGATGTTAATTATATTTTGTCCGTGAATTCATATTAAATAATTCCAAATTGTCTTTCAGCTTCCTTTCATTACTTTACCGCTGTTGCACTGCTTCCAGATGTGTGTTTTCGTATTTAAGCATTCAACCAATCACATTTCATCCATCATTTGTTACCAGGGTCAGAAATGTACCTGGACACCTTCACAAGTAGTTCTGGAGGACCTGTCGCATCACATGTGTCGATCAAACAATTGCACTAACCAATCAGATTTTGAGTTGGCAACCTAAAATGGTACCAACGCCTTCTTGAAGGCCGTGGTCAATGTCAGAATTGTCACAAACTATGATTGGCTAGTCACTAGCCAATCATAGTTTGCAAACACTGCTCATCCCTAGCCATGAGTTACAATAGCATACTGGCCAGAGCTAGCACGCTGTATCTGTAGCAAGCTGCATAAGCAAATAGATTGTGTTGATTTAAGAGCAGCTTTGTCACCCACAATGGCTGAATGAGAAGAAATGGATTTGGTTGGAGAATAACTGTTAAAGCCATTTTAAAACGGATCATTTCAAGAAAAAATGGACATCATTAAGAAAGGTCGGTCAGTTATTTACTGGCTAATGGCACCCTCTAGTGACCTTGTAGTAAATAATGCCAAAAAAATTCAGTCTGGATTGATTCAGACGTAGCACTGCTGAAGGCCTAGCGATGAAATCGATGAAATCCATGGCCCACCACTGATTGATTGTCACCATTGTCAAAAGTATGTTTTTGGAGGAATACTACAATAATCATTTTATTTACAAAGACATTGCAATAAAATCACATCACAATTAATTATTAAAGAAAAATCAGGATCCACACGTGACTTGCCTTCCTTGCGAAATGTGACTTTTTTAATGACAGCTTTTCAGAAGAAATAGATCTGCTCATAACCACTGAAGTTTCCTGCAAAGACGGGCGTGTAGCTGTAAATCAGGTTCAAGGCCTCCTCTTTCGAGTCATCAAACTTATGTAAACTTTTCCTTGCTGAAAAAAAGCAGAAATGAGATTCATGTGATTTGGTCACATCCTCTTTTCATCCTCTTGATGTACTGTAGAATGGTGGTTCTCAAACTTTTTTTCACCAAATACTGTATCCCCCTCAAAAAATATCTTTATTTACATAAATATCAATGTCAAAATACGGTAGCTTACTAGACCTAAGTGTTGACCACACCAAAAAACGGCAACGTGTTTAGTCTTAAAAATAATATGTAATATTTTTCTAAGTCACTATAACATTATGTACAGTTTGAATGTCAACACTGCATTTAAAAACAGGAAACCAGAAAACTGTATTTAAAGGACAACCGACACAATTTTTTTGTTTCCTAACTGACATCAGAAGAAACCTTTTATAGCATCTAAAATATCCAAAACACGCAGGCTGATATTTTTTGTCAAATTAAAAACACCAATAAACACTAAAAGTGTCCAAAAACTACTTCAAAATGAAACCGGAAATGGCCAGTTTCAGAAAGTCCCGCCCCCTTGTTCGTGACGTCATGCAAGACGGCTTGCCTTGCTCGAGAATCAAAACAGTGGCTTCAGATTCGGAGAAGATGCTTTCTTGTTACTCACCCAGTTATGAATATGATTCAAATAGTTCTGAAGAGGAAATCATAAATGTTTGCAATCAATTAAAGAAGTACTTGTGTATCAATTCGAGCTATCAGGACTCCAATGTAGAGTCCCAGAAAATGCACAAGATGGCGCCCAAGCTCCGTTGGAAATGGGCTGATTTGTCTGCTGGGAATTTGTGTCAACTAGTATCAAATAGTAGTCTTGGTGCAACACACAACGATTCACCATGGCATTATTTATGTGTTGTCCTTCTAATTTCACCATCGACACGGATCAACACGAAGTTTTCAGACCAAACAAAGTGTGTCGCTTTCTCGGTCAGGAGCGTCATGTCAGGCATCGTCATCAACTCAAAAACCAGACTCCCTGAATATTCAGCGCAAGTCTTAAAACATCAAATATAGCTATATGCCGTGGAATCTTTGTAAAATAATAATATCCAATAACATAGAAGTCATTTGAAGTGATTTTACAAATTATGGACACACCTTGTCGGGAGGCGTCGGTTGTCTTTTAAATAATGATTCAATTAAAATCTACTACACACGTTGAAGAAAGTTGTACTTCGATAAATACATTTTACGTAAAAATTAGCTTAAAGGTTTCTTGATCCTGATACCAAGATTTAATTCTGATCAAAGTCACTCATTGACGCCACTGTAATAAAATCCAACGTTATCTACAGTGCGATCGAAGCATCACTTATTTGTAACAGTGTTATTATAAATACTTAATGTGATACATTTTTTTCTGAATTTATACTCAATTAAAATGATAATTTGTTTCTACTTTCCTCCTCTCCCTAATTGTTAGATTTTTGTAGCGATTGGAGGCTGACCTTCATTCACCAAAAAATGGGCCAGAAGTGATGACAGCTGGACGGCATGAGGAGAGTGGGGAAAGCTCAGTTTGCTGTCCCACTGAAAACGGTTCACCTCTGGGTGCCACTGCACCCCATAGAATGGATATCTCTTGCCTGCCATAACAATACAGTACATGAAAATATTGTTTAGAGAAATTTAGATTCACAATACGTAAGAAAAAAAATGGCGGCATTTCTTTATTCCAGGAAGGGAGAATGGTTAAAATGCGCTGTTACATTTTCAGCTGTTGTTAAAGCACTATATAAATCAATATGTATTATATTGTAAAATATGCAGGCTCAAACTGGGACCCTGAGCCATAGCTTGGTGGTTAACCAAATTGTCGATGCTTTGCATTTTACTGGTGAGATTGTTTCGATGCAGTCTCCATAGTGAATCTGGGTAGGATGACTCATTTTTCACAAACCTTCGATGGTTGAGATGAAGTGGACCCCATTTTCACCAACATTTGTAGAAATCACCGAAAAGAAGTTCATCAGCTCTTTGTTTTGATAGAAGGCCTGGCAAAAACACAATACTGTTTTGAAAGGGGCTTAGAAATAAAATGTGTCGTTATTATGATGATTATTAATTATTCTTCTTATTATTATTAATAATCACAATTCTTCAGTAAAACAAAATGAGTAGTGTTTTGTCTTAAGAGGACGTAGAATGATTTACTCTACTTTCGGGCTGAGTCCATAGTGGTGAAAATGGCCAGTGAGAGGTTCTCTTTGCAAAGCTTGCATCAACTCCTCAGGAAAGCCCTGAAACATGTGACTGGAGAAGCCCGCTGAAACATTGAAAAGACACTTCATTAGTTCAGTGTTTTGTTTCTTTTCTTTTTTGCATGTTTTGTGAAAGTTGAATAATACACAGTACAATGGCCAATTAATAATTCTTGAAGTGTCAATAAAAAATGCATTATGATCGTGATGCAGCATCAACATAGTACACAATTATCATTATTATTACTGTATATTAATTACATGTGCGTAATTAATATGTGTGTAATTAATATTACGTATACGTATCTGAAAGTGAAAACTTTCGGTCGTAGTTTTCACTGAGTGTCCAAAGTCAAAATTTGAATTGTGGCAGTTGTCACTCTGCTTCCACAAAGTGGTGAGATTCAGTATTGCACATTGTGTTCGCTTTGTTGAAAATCCATCACACTGAGGTGGTTGGTGAATGCTGTGGATTCCCAAAAGTTACACTACTCCAGAATTTAGGCATCAACATTTAAAAATGAATAACAAGTACACGGGCAAAACATCATATTGGTGTTCTGTTTTCAAAGCTAGATAAAAATTGTAATTCCTGTTGTTAAATTGAGAATCATTGCTGAATTTGGTTGGCAAAAAGGGATTTTGTGTAAGCTCAATACCACCAGAGAAACATTTTTGTACATTTAAAATATATTTGTGATAAAAGAAAATTCTTTAAAAATTATCAGAGGGATTGTCAGAGATATAACAGTCAGACACTGTGGACGATGACTCGGAACCAGAAAGATTGTCTTTACTGCCGGCAGGAAACGTAGTCATTCATGACAGACGTCTGAATTCTGCAGCCCTGTGCCAAGCTATTTATTGAGAGTATATGCAAATTTAAGTGATACATTAGTAAAACCGTTTTCATGATTAGAATACCACGCCCAGGGAACGTTCTGAGCCCCAACAGCTGTAAGCAATAAGACATTTCTTTTCGATGAGCTGATACATTTGTAACTTGTCTAATGAGCTCTTCCTGTGCAGGATGTTCAAGCCGTAAATAACTTCAGTGATAAAGGAGTATCCCAAGTCCTAAATTCTGTGCAAGGCCCGATCTCCTAGATCAGGGGCCGGGAACCTATGGCTCGCGAGCCATATATGGCTCTTTTGATGATTGCATATGGCTCGCCGATAAAACTAAATACATATTGTCGTTTTTTTCGCCGTTCATTTCCCGTTGGGGCTGCAGTTGGCGGAGAGCGCAATTTTGATTGGATGACACTGACCTAGAATGACCTAGCTGTGTCTGTTGACCTGATTGACTCCAGGTTGTCAGTGCTTCAATCAAGTCACACATGTTGACTAAGCATATAACAGCATGAAACTATGATAACTTCTTATTCTGTCTAATATCTATCAGGGATACATCTGTAACATCATATTTTAGATTTAATTGAAAAACAAATCTACTATCCATCCATTTTCCATACCGCTTATTCCTCATTCGGGTCGCGGGGGGTGCTGGAGCCTATCCCAGCTGTCTTCGGGGACTAGGCGGGGGACACCCTGAATTGGTTGCCAACCTGAGAAAATGTCCGCCAATTCTGAATTGCTCTTAGATAAACAACCATTCACACCAATGGACACACCAATGGACACTTCAATGAACATGTTACCCGGACCCAAGATTCTAACCTTTACAAACAAAAACAATCAGACAACTAAGTAACAAACCTTGTGTTAAGTTCAGAGGCAGGGCCGCATTCTCAACCGTGGCTGTCGTCAACAGGTTGTGGCCGGACACCAGGACGGTGAGTAGCTGCATTCCCAAGCATGTTCCCCACATTGGGAAGTGATCACCTGCTTCGTTGGCCTGTCAAATTTCAGATGTTCTAGGAGGCTTTTCCTGATATTTGTTTATTTTTCTTTATTTGTTGTTTTTTTTTCTTGTCATTTCAGAGAAATACATTTCATTTCTTTCCTTTGATTTTTCATGTTTTCAAATCCCTCCAATCCCCATGTCAATAAAACTACCGTATTTTCCGGTGTATAAGGTGCACCCCCAACAAATGGAATATTTTCAAACTTTTTCAAACTAAGGCACACCGGACTATAAGGCACACCTTCAGTTAATGAAAAAAGTTTTCCAAATATAATATATAAATACAGTAAAGTCTCGTTATATCGATATTCAAGGGAGTCCGAAAAAATATCGATATAACCGGGACTATCGATATATCCGACCCTGTTTTCATGTAATTTTCTCCGTGCGTGCATAGAAATAGGATCGATATAACCGGGACTATCGATATATCCGATATCGATATAACGAGACTTTACTGTATATCAACATTTTCCAAATACAGTATAGGGCACACCACATAATAAGGCGCTACAGTAGAGGCTGGGGTTACGCACTACTTCTTTTACAGGGGGAAACGGAGTCAGTGGGTGCTCAATATTACTTCACATATAAGGCGCACCTGCCTATAAGGCGCAGGGTCATCTTTTGAGGAAAATGATGGCGTTTGGGTGCGCCTTATACACCGGAAAATATGGTACTCAATAATGTTTGACTATTTGGTACAAGTCACTTGTAACTTTGGCTTTCATGTTACAGTCTTTAAATTATTTATTTCTTACAAAATGGCATTTGCATGTGTACAATTCTTAAATCTCATATTTTTCAATTGTAGTTTTGTATGAATTTCAAACAATTTCGATGATCAATGCCTTCAATTGACAAAAATGTGAGACCTTTGATAAATTATTACTAAGAAAACAATGGTCAATATTCATTCATATACTAAATTATTCTTATCCTTATAAACAAATGATGTATTTATTTATATTGTATAATTTTTTTTACATTTTATTATAAATGTTTATTTACATAGATTTGTTTAATCTTTGTGAAATCACTTTAAGCATATGTATTGTCTCTTGCTCTGTTTTCTTTTTCCTAATTAGTAACATTTTAAAAATTAGTTTACAATACATTTTTGAAATGTATTGAGGTTTTTTTTGCGTGATAAACAATGTTTGGTTAACATTAAGTCTTTGCGACCTAATACTATTAAATATTGATCAGCTTAAATTAAACGTCAGTAAAACTATGAAGCTTCCGGTACAGTATGCAACTAACCTTCAGAGCAAGTCGATAGAAAATCTTTGACACCCGAGCAAAGTCAGACGTCTCAAGATCGCAGTCTCCGCCGATGAGAAGGAGACTGAAACATGAATCACGAATCAAGGCGTGGGTCTTTGACTGGTGATGTCATCAACATTTGCTTACCCATTTATCCTGCTGAAGATGTTTTCATACTCCACAGTACTAAGCGTCAGTCTGCATGAGCGAAGATGAAAAGAAACATGGAATGAAAATGTTTTAAATATGATGTTCATGGCCTCAAATGTTCCCAACTGACTTAATGGGCATCACTCGGCTGCCCGCAGACTCAATGTACTTGACGTAGGACGCAGGTATGTATGTACTCCCGTATTGTTTCATGGCTTCATCGGAAACCATCTGAGTCAAAATACCTGCACAGAAACAAAATATTTAACACAAGAAGAATGTGTTGGTAACCGATTAACTCCTTCAATGCCAGAGGTGCAAAAATGTGTCCATTCCGATGCCAGCGTTTTTGTCATTGTCACTCGAATTCCAGGACCCATGGAATATTGAGTTTTAGGACCACATAAACATTCAATACAGCGTTAGAAACCTTACACTCTCTTCTTTCATCAGAAAAAATAGTTAATTCCTAAATTATATGAGTCTGGAGTTATATAAGCTTGAAATGAGGGAGGCTGTCCAAAATACAATGCAATACATACATATTGGTTTATAGAGCGCTTTAACAACAAAGCGCTAACATGGAAAAAACGGAAATGCTGCCCCCTTGTGAAAATGGAATAAACATATCCAGAGGCCATGGCCAGCGTTTTATCAGCACCCAAACATGAAAAAACAAAACCCGAACAATTTCAGGAATGGCACTCTGTCATATTTTCAATTCCCGAATAAAATCGTGAATGGCAGTGAATGAGTTAACTTTAAAAGTGCTAAGTTTTACTTTTATAATACATTTTACATCGCGCATCTTTGAATTTTCGTCCTTTCTACATACCGTGATAACTCGGTTTATGAACCCCTTGGCTTACGAACTTTTCGGTTTACGAACGTTAAATTTATGAAAATTTCACCTTGGCATTGGAACTTTTTTTGGGATACACACGGAGCTGCCTGAATGATTGGTGTCGTTCGCGAACGAGCCCGTTCTTCTCACAACAAAGTGGCAGCCGACTGTTTTTGTCCTCTATTCCCCGCCCCAGTCTTCGATTAAAGCCACGTGACTGGTCAAGAACGCAGAAGTGATGGGGCAAGGGTGGTTTAAACATTAAAGAGACAGGCAGACGACAGTGAGAGTTTCAACTTTGATAGTTCAAAGGCAGACTGTAGACTGCAAGGTTAAGATATCCCATCAATCAGGCTCCACAAACAAGCCACACAAGCCATCTATACACTTGATGCAAAACGCTATCAACCCAGATAAACAGAACACAACTGATGAGGAACTAGATAAAATTATCACAGAGAAAGCACCGACAAGGATCATTCCTCAAGATGGTGAAAATAGGCTACGTTCCTCATCAAGTGTTTAATGCTGATGAAACCGGCCACTCCATTCCAATAAAACGGCTTTATTAAACAGTACAGTTTATTTCTTTAATTATAATACCATAGCACATTTATTATACATAACATAAGGTATATTTTGTGTAGTTTTAAGGCTTAGAAAATTAGAAAGGAGAAAATTATGTTTTATGGGTACCTGGGAAGGGACTATTCTCATTTCAATGGTTTCCTATGGGAAATTAATTTTTGGGATACACACTTTTCGCCTTACATTGTCTGTGAACCAATTAAGTTCGTAAGCCAAGGTATCACTGTACTTATTTTTAAATTCTCTGCCTTTTTTTCATCCGGTCAGCAATTGTATTGTACTGTACTTACCAATAACAGGTCTGTCATTCAAAATGCTCCGCTTACTTGCAATCAGCCTGTTATGGCAAGAACCAAAACATCCGCAAACCAAAATGATGCAGAGAAGAGAGCAAAATCGCATTTTGAAGCCTTAACTTGATTCAAATGGCTCAATGTGCTTTCAACAGATTCGGAAGAGGTCGAAAGAGAAACTTTATGTTGACATTTCACTGAATGAGGAAGTGTAGTGAGGGCATGTGACCAATCACGTGCACGCAATCAGTCCACTGATAACATGTCACAACCAAGTTTGAGGAAAATAATCTGTGGTAATCGTCAATCGATTTCTGGTTAATATGATGCTTTTGAACTAAATGTTATTTTTTGAATGTAATTCTCTCAACGCCTTGGATCGGACAGTCGTGATGTTTTCTCTCATTGCAACAGATGGTAATAATTTGCTTTTCTAACCTGTAATAGATTTAATAATAGAAATGTTTTTATGGTGTGGACAAAGAAGGGGACAAAAACGGGATGTTGTATTGATCATTGATTCACAATGTACAATATTAACTCATTCACTGCCATACGTGATGAAAAATGTGTCCACTCAAGTGCCAGGGTTTTTGTCATTGTAACTCGAATTCCCGCACCCACAGAATATTGAGTTTAAGGACTATATAAATATTCAATGCAGAGTAAGAAACCTTAGACTCTTTTTTTTCATCAGAAAAAAGAGGTAATTCCTAAATTGCACCAATGCAATACATACATATTGGTTTATATTGAACTTTAACAACAGGTGGAGCTGGAACAAAGCACTAACATGGAAAAACAGGGAAATGCTGCCTCCTTATGGAAAGGAAAAAAAACATTGCCGGAGGCCATGGGCAGCGCTTTATTGGCACCCAAGCATGAAAAAAAAAACAAAACCAGAACAAATTCGGGAATGGCGCTCTACGTCATATTTTCAATTCCCGAATAAATTAGTGAATTTCAGTGGATGAGTTAATAATCAATCTCAAGCAGTACGGTGGCTAACTGGTTAGCTTGCCGATCTCACAGTGCACAGGTCAAGGTTTCGTTTCCGGCCTTCTTAATGTAGAGTTTGAATGAATTAGTTTGGTCCTTTTGTAATAAACATGAGATTGAAGTCTTCCAGTTCAACCGGATTTCAGTCAGTCCTCCTCTGTAAATAAGTAAACAAACAAAAAAAAATGTTTAATTGCATATACAATGCAACGCATCTTGATTTATATAGCACTTTAACAACAGCTGTAGCTGTAACAAAGCGCTTAACATGGACAAATATATACAGGAAATAAAGCAGTCACAAAGGTATTCGAAAGCATCAGGGAGTAAAACTAAGATAAAAAAAACAAGTCTGAATCATGCTGAGTCAAATGTTGAAAAGTACAAGTGAGTTTTGAGTCAGGTTTTAAAAATGAGCAGATGTTTGAATATGTTCAAATTCCATGCATATACTTCACAACTTACCTCTTTGCATGTTTATTTCCCGACTAACATCTTGATACACGGTGGCAAGCAGATCCTCCTTTGACTTCAATCCATCCAAAAATACTGTATGATAGACACAATTGAAATATGTTTTCGTGATACAGGACATTTCTCCTCACATTGCAAAATTTTAAATATCAACATCTAAGTAACAGCTGTTTGAGCATTTTTTAATATCCTGCTTGAGGATGAGAATGTGCAATTACTCACATGTGAGGGAATATTACATGAAGCCAACATTTAACTACAGTAAAGTCTCGTTATATCGATATCGGTTATATCGATAGTACTGCTTATTACGATACTATTTCTATGAACGCAAGGAGAAAATTTACATGCCGCAGGATCGGATATATCGATAGTCCGGTTATATCTATATTTTTTCCAACTCCCGAGAATATCGATATAACGAGACTTTATTGTAATTGAAATTATTTTGAACTTTTCAAATGTCTGAGACGCACAGATTCCCGTCGCCGTGTTATCCATCTCCTGGCGGTTCCTCAAGTACATGGGCCATACGTGTCCGTCAAAGTAGCCGGGTGGGTCAGGTGGCTTGTACACCCTCAAACTGTTTGTTCCACACAAGTGACATCCATGTGCTTACATGATGTTCAACATGTCAAGCAAGAAAATAAAAAGAGAGACTCGCCTTCGTCTTTTCTTGCAGATGTCATACGGAATTTCCAGGAAATATCTTTTGTTCATTAGCTTATTCAAAGGTCTGCAAACAAAGGTTCAACTGTTCATTTGAATTGAATACTTTCTGCACAATTTACTAACAAGCAGCGAAATGGAAACATTCACAACAGTCAAGTGAACATTGTTTCTTGAAATCTAACAAAATAACCCAAATTAAAATTGCACATTTTAAAAAGAAAAATAAATACAAAATAAAGTGCTTTAAAAATGATAACTGACACTACATTTTGCGTTTCCACAATTAAAAACAAAAGTCAAGACAAAATAACAAAAGATGTTTCCCCCCAAAAAATCTAAAATTATTACATCAAATGAACATGCACTCACAAGCTTAGAAAAGGTCAAATTCAATTTTAATAAGCATGATCCTGAAATTTCACCACAAACATGACTATCCCTAAAACTATCCCATATTATTGTGTATTGTGCATATTAACCTGTAATTGAATATCAGGAAGCCTTCCACAATCAGCACAAACACGTGATTGGCTGATGATGTCACTCTCTCCGTCGTCTGACCCAGTTCCTTCAAAAATGATTGTGGGTCTTTTCGCCAGGCGTTAACCTGGCTCATCATGGCATCCATGTGGAGAGCATCCAGCGCTAGACAAGGTCACACACAAATGCATTGAAAGTGTTTTTAGAATTTCAGATCTGCCTGCTCCAAATACATTGACATGTCTATAAGTGGAACCTGAATTTTCTGAGAAAGTATGTCTCGAACAGTGACGTGCAGTCAGTGCAGGCAGGTGAGGCAGTGCCTCACCTGTCATCATGGAAAGCTGTCATGGAAATATCAAATGAAAAAATAAATTAAACAGTTAGATGTATTTAGTGATTTGTACTTTAAAGTTCTTGTCCATTTAACTTCACCGTTTTAGGATTTTTTTCAAAATACTAAGTCGAGACGAGCGGTGACGTCATTGATGGCGTCAGTGCCTCACAAGCCATGAACCTCACCGCACGTCACTGGCTCCAATGTCACTGGACTGCAGTGACATTTGTTAAGTTGACTATTTGTGCTTTGTGACATGTCCAATGCGTGATATATCCTTACTGTCATACTGCTTGAAGCCATTACCGTCCACTGGGACCACAGAATCATCCTGAATGAACAGCAGACTCAAGTTAGAAAATGTGGATTTACAAAAAAATGGTATGTTTCTCACAGGAGTTTATAAAAAAAAACGTTTACCTTGAAAAACGAATCCTGTGCAATGATAAAGCTGCGGGGTATCTTCTCTTTTAAACTTTTGGCAAGAGTGGACTTTCCTCCATTGGTCATTCTTAAAAAAATACCATAAAACGTGATGAGAATTAAAACAAGACAAACACCTGGACAACTGGCGTCCTTTTTACATACGTCAGAAAGACACTTTCTTTTAAACAAAAGTCGGAAGTGTACCATAATTGTTTAGTTTTATAAGAAATCATAACTGTACCAGAGAGACAAGGTATTATTAAGACACCCGGGTACTGTTTCAAATTGTGGGACAAAAATGCATGTCTCTTTTAAAGGATTCACAACATACAGTACTTATTTAGCTGCTTTGTATACCACCATATGTTTGTTAAATGCGGCGTCACTCTTCATTGTCATTTGCATTCAGTCTCAACATCGTTCTCACATTTTATTTTATACATATATTGGTTAGCATAATTGCTTTGTCCACAAATTAGGAGTAGAGTTGGGAAAATGTCCTTGATGAAAATAAAATATCGCACTTACCCACCGACTCCCACAATTAGTTTCTTCATATCTACTTGCAAAGGTCGCTCGGGGACGTTAGCAATTGCATGCTAGGCTACCCGGTAAACAAATAGCTCATATCGTTCAAAATATGCACGATCTGACACGCTGCAGTAACTACGGCAGTAACGTGTGTACCTCGACCATGTTCTCATAACATTTTGCACTCATCCATAAACTTCCGCTTACACTCCTTCGCAAATGGCTGGCTACAATGTGACGTCATTCAGGGGAAAATCTTTAAAAAAGTACAGTAAGATTTTAATTGGAAAAAATATTCATTCGTTCATTCTAAATACCTGTAATCCCTATTTGAGTTACAGAATACATAATGTAAATAAAATGTAAAAATAAAAATACACGAGAAATAATGTTTAAAATTAAATAACAATAAAAAAATCAATCATTTTCTGATCGTTTATGATCACAAGGGCGTGATAGACCTATTCCAGCTGTTATAGGCCAGGAAGTGGGGTAGACCCTGAAATGGCTGCTAGCCAATCGCAGGGCACACAGAGACGAACAACCATTAAAATCACACCTTGGGACAAATTAGAGTACGGACTAGGAAACTCGAGTACCCTGGGAGAACACGAATACGGCACGCAGGAAAGCCGTAGCCGAAATCGAACCCTGCGCCTCTGCGGTGACAGGCTAACCACCGCCTCATGTATCTGAACTGTAAAAATAATACGTTGCGTGTCACATTGTATCACCGTAACTTATTTAGGTGATTTTGTTATCTTAAAGAAAATAACCTAAACCGTTGTGCACATTTTCCTTATGATTCTTGTCAATGCAAATTCGAGGCACATTTATTGTATTAGGTGTCTTTGGATTAGATATTAGTGCAATTGGTTCCCTTAACCGTCTGGTTTGTCCGTTTTTTGTGATAAGCATATGAAAAATATACAACTATGTATCTAAAGTCATTTTTCAAATACGGGTTATGGGAAAACACAGTAAAGTACTAAGATTTGGTCAACCCATATGAAATGTAAAGTTGGCAAAAAAAGTAAGACCAAATAAGTAAATACTGTATATAAATTAATCATAATGGATTATTTTTTTGCGCATGCGTAGATGGTCACTTCCGTGTAGCCAGAGGCAGCCTCGACTTCCTCAAAGGGAGTGACTCCTGTGCTGAGTGTTTAGCTCAGCAAACTTTTTCATTTCACAGCGTTTGGTTTGCAATTTGACTTTTACCCTCGCCAATGTCCAAGCCTCCTCCAAAGCCGGCCAAGCCTGGTAAGAGATACATTACGTTTGACCTATTGGTTAGATTTGCCGAAACTCGTTTCGTACACCTTGCTAGCGCGATTCCAGTCGTACGGTTTGGTGAAGAAAAAAAACAATATGGGACATCTCTGAGTTGTATTGAGTCCCTACCCCGCAAAAAAAGTAAGATCAACTAGTGAGCAACGAAGGAACGACGTAAACCGGGCAAAAATAGTGATGGAGGTCTTGAGACAATCGCCTGGCCTCTGACTTCCCTATTTGCCCCAGTCCTGTAGGTGAGTGTGTTGCGTTTAAGGTCACAGGTTAAAAGCTCACAGGAACCGTAAACGTCGATACAGTTTGTACAGCTTTACGTTTGCGTATGCGCAATGTTTAAAATCAAGCGTTTATTGAAACACAAATGACGTGGCGCACATTCGTTTTTTTAAACGACAAAATACTAACGTACATAAACATGGAGTCCTTCCATATTACTTCGAATATTTCCACCCACCAACCCCCAGGATCATTTTTACGATTTAATTAGAAATAAGAGAAAACTCACATGCAGTGTATGGATGGACCTCAGAATTAAGAGACACAATACTCCCAAAGTCTAATTTATCAATCAATATAAAACCCACAAGAAAGATAATATACACAAACTTATCTTAATGGTTACTGACTTTAAAGTAACCTATAACTGGTCAACCATTAACCGAACTGTTGGTTGATTGTGCATTTAATTGACAAGAAAGCCATTGAAAGACAAAGTAATTGACCAGAGTCTGATTTACAGTCAATTAAAAACTAACACAAGTCCACCACTATCATAAATATGATCTCTGTAACAACAACGTGTAACTTTTATATTAAAACTACTAGATATACAACATGTGTAGAGAAGAGCGCTTATGTTACATTACACTCTTTGTCGTTCAGAGAATAATTTATTTGGATGAGAAGTGATGGAAAATGCTTCCATGATGTCATTTGGATGTGAAATTGCATGTGTGTATATTTCGGAGCCTCACTTTTGGATGATGGCAAGCAGTCTGTCACCATGAACCTACTTGTGTGGTTTGATTGCACTGGTAAAAACCAAAGTGCCAAAAGAATGATTACTGCTTGTTATTGTTGTACTAAATTCATCCTGTCTACTTGATAACTAATGTTAAGCAGATTCCTTACTTACTTGTTATTGTCTTGTGGTTATTTGTGAGTATTCGGCTAGATGAAGGGCTATTTGTTGCAGAGAATTTACACAGAAGTCCTCCGGTGGAACTAATTACGTTTCTGGACCTTTGCTAAATGGGTGCTGCTTTTTAAACATTTTAGTTTTACATTTTTATTTTATTACAATTTTACCTTGCAACATTTGTAAGCACCGGACGGCTGCCATGATTCAACATTCTCAGGCATGTTACTAAACCTCAACATTTGAAATTCTCAGTCTGGTTGCACAAACGTTATTAAAAACTGTGCAATTTCTCATACACTAAAGCCCACGTCGAGAACATCTCACCTCACATCATGATAAGAGAGTTCCGCCATCACCATGATATTGCCAAAAGCAAACAAAATCAACAGATCCACTCTAGGGGTTCTCCAAATTATATGTATTTCTTAAGACAAGTGACAATCGGATTTGCTGAAGGTAACAAGGCTCACAGCTATACTCCTCCATAACCGACTTGTTTTTGTACTCTTTGTTAAATGACTTTCATGTCAACCCAAGACCCCCAATTGAGACCATATTACATCATGCAGGTGTACCGAATAAAATGTTTCTGCGCTTAGATATCACAAAATGTGATTCTTGGCATTCAATCCACCCTGAAAGCACCACGAAAAAGTTTGGGAGCACACAGAATGCGTTTAAAGCGGCGTGATGGGGCCTGTGGTGTGTATCTGTGAGAGCTCGACATGACCGGACCTGCGGAGTGTGCAAAAAAAAAAGATGCAAATAGAGCCAAGGCTTATGTGTGAGGCACTCGCCCAGCTTGAAAACACTGCCACACTTGTCAGTTTGAGGATACACACAAACCAGGATGTAAATAACTCCCGTTTGGTTACAGATGAAGCCATTTGAGGTCTTGTGTAATACACGCCGATGTCTAAAGGGTACAACATGGCTGCATTCCAATGGTGGGGCTCGCCTTAGGTGTATACCTGGAAAAATGGGACACTCGGCCGTCAGTGTCGTCATTTCGTGGGGACGTTACTGAAAGTTGACGCTCCGTCAGAATTTGGCCGATTTTAGTTGAAACAACGCCTTCAAACCATGACTTGATTCTTACAAGGATGAAAGTCTTGTCTTGGTGTCTCTGTGCACTTCTGTTTCTGTGTCGAGTGCACCTTGAGTGTGCTTTTTCGTCTTCTAACTCGCGCTGCCGCATTGCAGCGAGTCCATAATTATCCGAATGAGCTATTAAAGGACAACCGACACCATTTTTTTGTTTCCTAACTGACATCAGAAAAACGTTTTATCGCATCTAAAATACCCAAAACACGCAGGCTGATATTTTTAGTCAAATGCAAAACACCAATAAAAATGAGTTAAAGTGTCGAAAAACTACTTCAAAATGACCTCAGAGATGGTGAGTTTCAGAAGATCCCGCCCCCTAGTTCGTGACGTCACGCCAAGACGTCTTGCCTTGCACTACAATCAAAACAATGGCTTCAGATTCGGAGAAGATGCTTTCTTGTTACTCATCCAGTTATGAATGTGATTCAAATAGTTCTGAAGAGTGTTAGGGTAAAATATTACGGTTATCTTTAAAATTGTAAATATTATGAACAGAATTAAATATTTACCTTATTGCGCAACGTTGTAACCTAACAATTGGCATGTTCGTTGTGAGAGAGATCACCAAAGAAGCCGGCAAGTTACTCACAGATGATTTATTTCTAACAATTTGATCTAATGCAAAATTCTGGGTCTCAGCTCCCTGACACAGAAAATATTCTTGTGCCCCAAATCAGTAAGAGAGACCAAAGACTGAGACTGAGCAGCCCAGATTTAAAGGTGTCCCACATGCATATTCAAATATGGCTCAAACAAAGAAATCAGCAGTTGATTGGATCCCTCTCCTCTGATGTCGTCATCCTTTTGGTGGAGTGTTGTGGAGACGGCTCCAGTTGCCTTTGCCAAGATAGCGTTGGTTTATGTTGTATCCCTTCGCCTCCTTCCTTCAGGCTTGGTCAGGTCGTAACTTTTCCTCTCCTTTTGGTGATACGAATCAGCGTGGAGACGTCTCGAGTTGCTCTTTTATCTTTCCTTGGGTGATGAGGACCAGCTGACCCCTTGACATCCTGGTTCCTGAATAGACACAACTCCACAAACAAACATGCAAACCTTCCATGCCCGCCTGCACATCCTCCTGTTGAAAGCAAAGCACTATCAATGCTGAATAACTCAATTGTTTTACCGCTTATCCTACACAGTGCCTAACATGGCTAAGTAAATTTATTACTTCCTTTATTGCAGACCAGCCGACCCCTTAACCCCCTGGTATCTAAACAACCAGAACTTCAAACATGCAACCATTCCACATCTGTTCCTTCACCCATCCACTGAAAACAAAACACAATTGATACTGATTACCTCACTATTTTAATGTTCATCATACAATGTTAAAAAATGGCTAACTAAATGTATTTATTTCCTTCAAGAGGAAAGCATAAATGTTTGCAATCGATTAAAGAAGTCCTTCCGTATCAATTTGAGCCATCAGGACTCCAATGTAGCGTCCTAGAAAATGCACAAGACGGCGCCCAAGCTCCGTCGGAAATGGGCTGATTTGTCTACTGGGAATTTGTGTCAACTAGTATCAAGTAGTAGTCTTGGTGCAACACACAACGATTAACCATTGCGTTATTTATGTGTTTTCCGTATAATTTCGCCATCAACACGAAGATTTCAGACTAAACAAAGTACCCAAAATGGATCGTGTGTCGCTTTCTCGGCCAGCGGCGTTTCTGACGTGACGTCGTGTCAGGAATCGTCACCAAGACTTCCTGAATATTCAGTGTGAGTCTTAAAACGTAAAATTTAGCTATATGCGGTGGAATCTTTGTAAAATACGCTCAGTAGAAGACATTTGAAGTGATTTCACAAATTATGGACACAACTTTTCCGGAGGTGTCGGTTGTCCTTTAAATATGCAATTCAAGTCAGTGTGGTGGCGATGCAGGCAAGTCTGCTTCATTTATATTGCACATTTCAGCACAGTTTTTGAAGCTGCATTCACAAATGTGGCTCACTTCACTTCTGGTGACGGTTTATTTCTTTTACATGCTGCATAACAACTAAATGCTGATTCGCCGTGTTTGTTTTAAACTCTCGTCTCCAACTAATTGACTTAAATTTGCAAATCTCAGTGCTTTACTGGTCTATATTTAATTAGCATTGCCTTCCTGGATTGAGGACCTAAACCATTCAGTGATTTATAGACCAGTCGCATCATTTTTAAATCAATTTATGTGCCTGATTGGGAGTCTGCGTACCAACTTTAGGATTTGAGTTATATGATCCAATGTCTTTGTTTTGGTCGGATTCCAGCCTGCAGCATTCTGAATGTTGGATTGTTTTATTTTATTATTCTTTTTTTTTTTTTTTTTTTTGAGGGAGTTAAGACGATACAATAATGAACTCCACTGGAGATAAATAATAGACGAGTCCAAATGAAGGGCATTTCCTTCTGCCATTTGCTGTCTGATGTTTTATTTTTTTTGTTTTACTTGCAGGCCAGGTCAAGGTGTTCAGAGCTGAGTTCACCTTTGACCCCAGGACGGTAAGTAATTTTTTTTCTGGGCAAAGTCATATTGTGTGTAAGATATGTGAGTGATGAAATATTGAGTGCCTGATATATATCTAGCTAGCAAGCTAGCTTCTTGTTTTTCTAGCTCGCTAGCTACTTGTCTATCTAGCTGGCTAGCTACATGTTTATCTGTCAGCTAGCTGGCTACTTGTTTATCTGTCAGCTAGCTGACTAGTTGTTTATCTGTTTAGCTAGCTGCCACTTGTTTATTTATCTATCGAGGTCTTTGTTTATTTATTTATTTATTTATAATAATAATAACAACAATAATATAATATTAGCAGTTTTTTTGACGACGATACTAGTGCAGCGTGTTCTACGGAAACAAATTCCTTGTGTGTTCTACATACTTGGCAATAAAGATGATTCTGATTCTGATATAATAATAATACATTTAATTTCTAAGCGCCTTTCAAAACTCTCAAGGACACTTTACAGTCACTGGATTTTTTTGTGCGGGTGAGCAGCGGTACATTGTAACTGGTACTCCTGTGCAAGTAGTAACTACAGATAAAAGTACAAGTTGCTTATTATAAATTAGAACATAGGAAAAAAACAATAACATTCATCTTACTCCAAAAGATGAACCGATGTAATGCACAGGTTCTGTTTTTCCAATAGTAGCAGTGAACAATATCTATTATTTCTGAAATGAAAATTAGTTTGGAGATCAGAACATGTCTGCCATGTCTCTGATTGTGTTGTTCATACGTTTCACCATCGTGAAGTTGCTGAAAAGTGAGCAAGAGCATTCACACTCCAACAATCTAGTCGCTCGTTGAACCGTGCTCTTGTTGTACGTTGCAGCCTGATGAGCTTTACTTTGAAGAAGGAGACATCCTTTACATCTCTGACACAGTAAGACCGACCTTTCAGAATAAGAATATGGATCAAAAAAAAAAAAGATCCAGCCCAATGGTTTTTTTCTCCCTTAACATTTTGCCGTTGTCCTCAGAGTGACAGCAACTGGTGGAAAGGAACATGCCGAGGGAGGACGGGTCTTATTCCACGCAACTACGGTAACCGAAAGAAGATGATAAAAATCTTTCCATCTGTGAATCCAAAATCATAACACTTGTTGTCCATTTTTAGTGACGGAGCAGGCGGAATCTATCGACCACCCAATGCACGAAGCGGCCAAACGAGGTGGGCAGCCCGCACGGTTTCCACCCTTCTGTTAATTGTAACTGTTCCAAGTACATTGATTGATTGATTGATTGATTGATTGATTGATTCAGGGAATCTTTCCTGGTTGAGGGAATGTGTGGAGAACAGGGTGGGAATCAACGGCCTGGACAAGGCTGGCAACACTGCCCTCTACTGGGGATGTCACGGAGGACATAAAGGTACAGTGATGGGAAATACCGGCATATTTATTCAAGCATTTATTATATTTTATATTAATAATTTCACTCTGTTGTCATTATGAGCTGTTTGATTCTCATGTTGTTCCCCTTAGATGTCGTGGAGCTTCTGCTCAACCAGTCCAGCGTGGAACTCAACCAACAGGTTAGGATCCGTTAAGAACTTTTTGGATAGATGACGTTAAATGAGAAATAAAAACTATATTAAAATGCAAAACTTGTCTTGTAGAATAAGCTCGGGGACACTGCTCTGCACGCTGCTGCCTGGAAGGGTTATTCTGACATTGTGGCCATGTTACTGAACAAGGGTGAGAGTATTTCCACAAACCCCAATTCCAATGAAGTTGGGATGTTGGGTTCAGTGTGAAAAAAAAAAAACATTTTCTACCTAAATGTAATTGAATCCACTGCAAAGACAAGGAGTGCTTAACTCATTCACTGCCAGACGTGCAAAAATATGTCCACTCCAGTGTCAGGGTTTTTGTCATTGTCACTTAAATTCCAGGACCCACAGAATATTGAGTTTTAGGACCACATAAACATTCAATGCAGCGGCTTACATTTTCTTCTTTCATCAGAAAAACAGTTAATTCCTAAATGATATGAGTCTGGGGTTATATGAGCTTGAAATTAGGACGGCTGTCCAAAAGACAATGCAATACATACATATTGGTTTATACAGTAATCCCTCACTACTTCGCGGTTCACTTATCGCGGCTTCAGTGCATCGTGGATTTTTTTTCTGCGGGAACAAAACTATATATTTTTTTTATTGATGGCATGGAAATGTGCAAACAAACAAAGTATAACGATGAGGGTTTCTTCAGCCGTCATCTGTACAAATGTGACGGTTTCGGACGTTTCGCCTCCTATCCAAGAGGCTTCGTCAGCGAACTAAAGTCTGACTGGTCGTATCGGCCCCATTTTTATATCCCTAATGTCCAGACATGGTGGCGCCGGACACAGCTATGACTGAGAGCTGTACGACTGAGAGCTTACACAGAAACAAAGTACAGTAAAGTCTCGTTATATCGATATCGGATATATCGATAGTTCCGGTTATATCGATACTATTTCTATGCACGCACGGAGAAAATTACATGCAAACAGGGTCGGATATATCGATAGTCCCGGTTATATCGATATTTTTTCGGACTCCCTTGAATATCGATATAACGAGACTTTACTGTATAAGAAACAACACTGCAAACAAAGCAGAATAAAATCAAACACGCTGGCTTTGAAAAGCTCATGGATGTCACGGTTTGAGAGGTGGTGATGGTTGTGGATCCCAAATAAGCAGGCAGGAGGGAGCAGCAGGTTGTATTTGACAAATTGTATTACAATAAAGTCAGCAGGAACAAAATCTAGAACATAAAAGTCATCAGAACAGAAAAGTACAAAGTATCAAAGAAAACCATGAGTAAAAATCCAAGATGGAACAAACCTGACAGGGTGAAGCAAACACATACAATGACCCGACTCGGAATGGTCGCGCCGGGAGTCCTTTTAACTGCCACTGATTGGAACGACCAACACATGTGCAGGTGCAGGCGGGTCGACAGCGCCACCCATTGGTCGCCAACCAGATCGTGACAGTGGAGCATTCTGCTTCTCGAAATCGGTTTCTAAAAATCTTCTTGTTAAAAAAAAGAGAGTGCCAGCAACTACCGATAACAATTTTCTTCTCTCGGAGAAAGACTCCTTCAGTAGAAAAAGACGCTACAGCGCAGCAGAGTCATGATGAATAGGCCCAGCCACAAAATATTGTTTTACAACACTCAAAAGAGGTTTTATTTTTTGTTTCATTCTGTAGTATATACAGTTTGCATTGTCAAAAAAAAGCTGACTACATTGTAGTTTGCGGATTTGACCTATCGCGGGCTATTTTTGGAACGTATCTCCCACGATAAATGAGGGTTCACTGTATAGCGCTTTAACAAAAGCTTAAAGGACAACCGACTTCTCCGGACAAGTTGTGTCCATAATTTGTAAAATGGCTTCAAATGACTTCTACTGGGCATTTTTTAATAAGATTCCACCGCATATCGCTATATTTTACGTTTTAAGACTCGCGCTGAATATTCCGGAAGTCTTGTT
The DNA here is from genome assembly GCF_051943395.1 of Hippocampus bargibanti. Taxonomy (NCBI): domain Eukaryota; kingdom Metazoa; phylum Chordata; class Actinopteri; order Syngnathiformes; family Syngnathidae; genus Hippocampus; species Hippocampus bargibanti. The sequence goes on along the minus strand of NC_142737.1, from coordinate 11,056,202 downwards.
TTTGAGTTGGTGACGAGTCCGTACGTTGCGTCACTGAAGAACGCCCCTGACCGAAAAAAGGACATATTGTAGCAGTCCTTCCATCACGTCAATGCATTTTTGCTGTACTTTGACGTCTGAAAACGTCATGTAGGACCAAAAAGAGGCAGAAGAGGGCGACAAAGCTCCACGTAAGGAATTAATCAGCCTGTGGAAACAGGCTGATTAATTCCTTACACGGCTTTGTCGCCATGTTCTGCCTTTTTTTGATGCGACATTTCCCACACCTGATGCCTCAAAATGACACGGAATAAATTATTTAATCGATTGCAAACATGTATGCTTTCTTCTTCAGAACTATTTGAATCATATTCATAACTGGATGAGTAACAAGAAAGCGTATTATCCAAATCTGAAGCCATTGTTTTGATTCTCCAGTAAGGCAAGACGTCTTGGGGTGACACCACGAACATGGGGGCGGGACCTTCTGAAACTGGCCACATCCGGTTTCAAATTGAAGCACTTTTTAGACACTTTTTTTTTAATTGGTGTTTTGCATTTGACTAAAAATATCATACTGCATGTTTTGGGTATTTTAGATGCTATAAAACGTTTTTCCTTCCTTTAAGGTGGAACAAAGCGCTAACATGGAAAAAGGGAAAATGCTGCCCCCTTTATAGCCATTTTATGGCCAGCACTTTATCTACACCCAAACAAGAAAAAAATGAAACCTGAACAAATTCAGAAATGGCCCTCGACGTCATATTTTCAATTCCTGAATAAATTCGTGAATGGCATTGAAGAAGTTAAACGTCTTTTTTTTTTTTTCATTCAGATGCACGGACAGACATCCGGAACAATGAGAACAAGCTAGCTCTGGAGATGGCCACCAATGCACAATGTGCCTCGCTGCTTAAAAGAAAGCTGGCCAGCGGTAAGTCCAGAATCCGCATGGTGCTTTTGCTCCAAATAAAACTGAGAAAAAACGCACACATCAAATGTGTTCCTTATTCCCCCTCAGCTATCACCCGCTCGCACAGCAATGCTGAGGAGTATTTGGACGAAGAGGACTCGGACTGATGACGTGGCGCCCGCAGAGAGATTTCATCAGCGATGTAAAAACGTAACGAAAAAAAGTTCCATGTTGTCCTCCTCCTCCTCCTTGTTGGCATGGTTGTTACTGTTAACTCTATTCTGAATTAAGCCCTCAGCATCACAGCAATGCAAATTGAAACATCGAAACAGTTAATTCATTGTCTGGAATGTTGTTGCGCAACGGGACCAAAAAAAAATTTTGAAACGTATTGATTCGATACAACTGCTGATGCTGTTTGTTGACTTTAATTTGTGTGTGTGTGAGCACAGATTTTTTTTTGTATATGCTCCTTAGTCAAATTAAGACGTCTCATTCCTCATATTTCTCAAAATTATCGAAAATAAGAACCGTATCAGTTGGTCTTTTCACTTTCAAATGGCACTCTGAAACCTAAAACACAAATGAGTCATTATTTTGTTTAGTTTCTGTAAACGACAAAATAATCCGGCATTTTTTGTTTGTATTTATATTGCCAATTTAAAATGTGAGAGAATGCTACAGATTTAAAATACTCTTCAATTCCAACGCGTTCCAAGTGTTGCTGCTTCGAGGAAGAAAATCCAAAGTGCCTTTTGTATGTGGAATAGTGTCTTGGTGGCTGTGAATTTATCTTTTCTTACGAAACACAAACTTAATTTCTACCTGCTTCTATCCACAATTAAAAGCGTTTAACTTAAAATGTGGTTGGCATTTATTGAACACATGCTTGGCGCCGCTGTTCGAATTTCATCAATTATGTGTTTTATTTCATCAAGCAGTATTGGTTTGAATGTAAACTCAAGAGACAGATGAGTAGAACATTATTCAGTTAAAGGACAACCGACACCATTTTTTTGTTTCCTGACATCAGAAAAACGTTTCACAGCATCTAAAATACCCAAAACACGCAGGCTGATATTTTTAGTCAAATGCAAACCACCAATAAAAATGACTTAAGTGTCCCAAAACGACTTCAAAATGAACTCAAAGTTTCAGTTTCATAAGGTCCCGCGCCCTTGTTCGTGACATCACACCAGGACTTCTTGCCTTGCTCGAGAATCAAAACAATGGTTTCAGATTCGGAGAAGATGCTTTGTTAGTCATCCAGTTATGAATATGATTCAAATAGTTCTGAAGAGGAAAGCATAAATGTTTGTAATCGATGAAAGAAGTCCTGTTTCATTTTGAGGTTTCTGGACTCCAATGTCGCGCCCAGAAAATGCCCAAGATGGCGCCAAAACTCCATTGGAAATGGGCTGATTTGTCTGCTGGGAATTTGTGTCAACTAGTATCAAATAGTAGTCTTGGTGCAACAAACGATTCACCATCACGTTATTTATGTTTTCCTTGTAATTTCGCCATCAACACAGATCAACACGAAGTTTTCAGACCAAACAAAGTACCCAAAATGCATTGTGTGTCGCTTTCTCGGTCAGGGACGTTCCTGACGTGACATCACGTGGGGATCGTCATCAACTCAAAAACAAGACTTCCTGAATATTCAGCGCAAGTCTTAAAACGTAAAATATAGCTATATGCAGTGCAATCTTTGTAAAATACGCTCAGTAGAAGTCATTTAAAGCCATTTTACAAATTATGGATGATATACGGATACTATACTTGTACTTGTCCGGAGGCGTCAGTTGTCCTTTAACTGTATGTTATGTAACACGAGAAAGAGGAACTTGTATTTATAGCTTGACCATAGTGAGCTAACTTCAAGTTGACCCGATTTGGAACATTCATGCAAAAAAATGTCTTTAAAACAAAAACTTTTTTTAAGTTTTTTTTTTTATTTCAAAGTCAGCAAATTGAAGACATTCCAGGGAAGGAAGAAAAATGACTTTTATGGACTCATGCTACATCAGCTGATAAAGAAATTTTTTGACATGGATAACCACTGTTGGTGAAAATCATTTGAGGATTGAATCAGTTGATCAACTTCAAAGGCTCATTTTTGTAATGTGCTTAAGTGATGCTCCCCCCCCCAAAAAAAAAATCATTGATTTGAAGTCTTATGAAAAAAAAGCCTTTGATGGAATTATTTCATTTTAACAATATGACCGATTTTATACTCATGGTCACCAAGGCACGTTTGCTTGTGCAATAAGGCCTTAAAAAAACATTCTATTATGGTGATTACAGATCGTTAAAGTCGAAAATCCCCCCCAAACAAGTTTCCCGCAATATGAAAATGACTGAGCAGACCAGAAGAAGGGACAAAAAAAAAAAATCATAATCCAAACAAATGGTTTACAAAAAGTGAAGTTTCAGTAACGCTTGATGTAAACGGAGTATGAATCATTGCAGTTTTGACTAAAAGTACTATGGTAAAGACTCCGCCCATCGCTTTCTGATCATATCCAAACACGTGACTTGCTTTTCCAACAACAAAGGATTGGAAAACAAATATACACGTATCATGAAAATGGGTGCAGAGGAATTGCCCCATAAATATTTCTTTAAAAAAACGTGTAAGGAGACAGCGTGTACAGGGTTCTGGCTCAGCCCGACACCATAGAAACGCTACACTGGCTCACTGCAGATGTAATCACTAGAATCCGACATGCTGATATGATAGACAATGTCCATAATAATGCCATCATGTCAAGTACATTGACATTCCAAATATGACCATATATGAACATGAATACATAAATTATATTAGCACATGGTCTTGAAAACATAGAAGCATGACTACCCAGTATGGGTATTTCACATGACCATATTTGGGCATCACCACATACATAAGCGCACAGACCTACCATGGACATGACCATATTTGGGAACGACCACCTATGGACATGACTACAAGATATGTACATTAGGACATGGATCTAGCATATATGGTCATGACTCCATTTGATGGACATCAGAATAGACATGACTACATATAACCACTTAGAAACGATTCTATCCTCCATAGTCTGGATATTAGGACATGGACCTGACCATATAAGGGCAAAACTCCAAGGGTCTGACTGTATGTGAATCTGACTACAATATATAGATTTTAGCACATGGCATTAAAAAGTGATTGGCTTTAATTTATTCACTTACTAAAATTGAGGCGATGTTTTTTTTACAAAAGGGTATCTTGAAACAATATTCCAGATATATTAGATTAGAGATCAAGTGCTGCCGTTTTGGTTAGCAATATAGTTCCAATGGGCACAGCAAACCGTGAAGGATATCGTTTTGGAAGTGACATTCTGTTTTAGGACAAATGGTGCATAGTTTCTAAAAGAGAAGTGAGTTCTATATGAGGAAATATGGTGGATGAAGACAGATGTCCACTCCAAAAGAAAATTGATTAGCCACGCAACATGCTGTGCAAGTTTGAAACAGAAACAAATCCCATTTAAAAAAAGGCAATGTTTAAGGCTGAATCATGACTTTACCAAGATACATTTTGAGGTGTAGTGTGACACATTGAAGGGAAGTGGAGAAGGAAGATCTAAATGCTGTCAGAAGCTCAAGTCAGTGAGATTTAGTCAAAAGCGGATTTGATGTGAGGCGTAAGAACCTTTCATGTCTTCTTGGATTTGCAGCTTTAAAATAAGGACTCATCTTTTCTTGAACGCAAAAGATGAATTAAATGGGGACAAACAAGAGGATAGAATTCATAAAAAATTGATTTCTTCTCTTTAAAGTCTGCTCATAGGCTACCCCACCCCCCAAAATTATATAAATAATGGAACTTTTTCTTTAAATAAATAAATGTTAGGAAAATTAAAATAAAATCATTGGGATCAAACAAATACTCCAAGCAGCAGATACAAATTCCCCACTTGATGTGATTTTTTTTTCAAAAACAAAGATAGTCTTTTTTTCTTGCAAGTACCAATGAGTCTTTTTTAAACAGCTGTACTAAAGGCCTTGCAAATGGAACCATGGGGTGAAAAAAAAATGGACTTTTTACTCCTTTTAAAAAAAAAAAAGCCTTGTTAAAAAGAGAATATAAAAACAAGTGGGGAGAAGGATGTTCGCTAGTGAGGCTCTTCCAGATTTGTCCTCTCCTCAATGGCCTGTTTCACAATTTCGGCCAATTTCAGGCGATCCACCTTATCACAGAACGCTCGACCTGTGTCACAAAACAACAAATAAGAATGTAAAGAGTCCTTGAGAGTTTTGAAACGCGCTTAGAAATTAAATGTATTATTATTATTATTATCATCAAGTAACAAGACTAAGAAAAAGAAATAATGCTACAAAGACAATGGGCAAAAGTGCTTATTGACAAAGCTTTGGGCATCATTCATGATTTGGTTAATTCAGCAGATTATTTTTTTTGTACAGTGATACCTTAGTTTGCAAATTTAATTGGTTCCCAGACAGAGTGTGTAAGGCAAAGTGTGTATCCCAAAAAATAATTTCCCATAGGAAACCATTAAAATGAGAATAATCCGTTCCCAGGTCCCCATACAACATAATTTTCTACTTTCTAATTTTCTAAGCCTTAAAACTACACAAAATATACCTTATTTCATGTATAATAAATGTGCTATGGTATTATAATTAAAGAAATAAACTGTACTGTATGATAAAGTCGTTTTATTTACCTCTGTGATGGTCGTTGATGGCTTGATGGAATGGATAGCTTTTTGCATAAAGTGTCTCAAGGAGCTCTGGGTTGTACATCTTGGAAGTTGTGATATTGCAACAGATGCAAGCAGACACACTAGAAACATCATTAATAGCTCGTTCCCTTGCTTGTCTTTTCATTTTAAATTGAACTGATGGCTAGTGCGGGTTATTTGTGGAGCCTGATTGATGGGAATTTTAACCTTGCAGTCTACACTCTGCCTTTGAACTTTTGAATCAAAGTTGAAACGAGTCCAAATTTCACCTTTTACTATCTATTTTGTCACTTTCTTTAATGTTTAAACCACCTCCCCCTTACTGCTGAGTTCTTGACCAATTACGTGGCTTTTACCGAAGCCACCAAAACAACCCCGAAGGACAGAAACAAGCCGGATGCCATTTTCTTTTAGGAGAACGGGCTCGTTCGCGAACAACACATCACTCATTGTGGCAGCTCCGTGTGTTTCCCGAAAAATAGTTTGTATGCCAAGGTAAAATTTTTAACGTTTGTAAACCGAAAGGTGAGTAAGCCAAGGGGTTCGTAAACCAAGGTATCACTGTACGTAGTAAGTGAACACGAACCGTTCCAGCTGAGTCCGTGCAAGCCATCTCGCAGGAGTTTACAGTCCCTGTTGAACCTCCAGGCTTCAAACATCATCACGTTCAGCTTCTCGTCTTCGTTCTCTCCTTATCACACAAACGCAACCATTTGAAATTTCCCCCCCAATATTTATTGCTGTATGTATTTTAATTTTTTTGGGGGGTTGACTGACCAGCCTGTGGAAGAATACACTGTGCGATGACATCGCGTAGTTTCTCCAGCGCTACATTGGAGTCCTCGCCTCCGTTCTCTGGGTCATGAATGAAGAAACCATCACTGGGCTTGGGGCTGGCGCAAAAACAACAATAACAATAATAATAATACATTTTATTTCTAAGTGCCTTTCAAAACTCTCAAGGGCACTTTACAGTCATGGGATAAGAACATTTTTTTCCTGCGGGTGAGCAGCAGCAGCCATTCACGCCGGCGTTCACTCAACCCGGAAGTAACACAAGCTCACGCCACTAATGTGAGTGTGTGTATATAGACAATACATCCTAATTTATATAGCGCTTTCACAGCAGCTGTAACAAAGCGCTTCACATAATAGTCAACACAAAGCAAAATAATAAACAATGAATGTACGGTGATACCTTAGCTTACGAACTAAATTGGTTCCCAGACAGAGTGTGTAAGGCGGAAAGTGTGTAACCCAAAAATTAACTTCCCATAGGAAACCATTGAAATGAGAATAGTCCGTTCCCAGGTCCCCATAAAACATATTTTTTCTATTATTTTTTCTAATTTCCTTGGGGTTTCGGGGAAGGGTGTCATAATGGACATTTCTATAGCTGTTCTGTGCAATTGAAATTGTAAATGTTACACATTTCAGAATTAGTATTTTGTTATTTTGTCATTTTTTATGTATTACATTGATACCTTGGCTTACGAACTAAATTGGTTCCCAGACAGAGTGTGTAAAGCGACAAGTGTGTATCCCAAAAATTAATTTCCCATAGGAAACCATTAAAATGAGAATAATCCATTCCCAGGTCCCCCTAAAACATAATTTTCCATTTTCTAATTTTCTAAGCCTTAAAACTACACAAAATATACCTTATTTTATGTATAATAAATGTGCTATGGTATTATAATTAAAGAAATAAACTGTACTTTAGCTTTTTGCATCAAGTGTACAGATGGCTTGTGCGGGTTGTTTTTGGAGCCTGATTGATGATTGATATTTTAACCTTGCAGTCTACACTCTGCCTTTGAACTATCAAAGTTGAAACTCTCTCACTGTCGTCTGCCTGTCTCTTTAATGTTTAAACCTCCTCCTCTGACTGCTGAGTTCTTGGCCAATCACGTGGCTTTCACCGAAGACTGGGGGCGGGGAATGGAGGACAAAAAAAGTCGGCAGCCATTTTCTTTTGGGAGAATGGCTGCACTCTCTCTCTCTCTCTGTGACCCCCGCCCCCACTGCTGCGTTCTTGACCAATCATGCGGCTTTAACTGAAGACTGAGGGTGGGAAATAGAGGAGAAAAACAGTCGGCTGCCATTTTGTTTTTAGAAGAACGGGCTCGTTCGCGAACGACACATCACTCATTGAGGCAGCTCCGTGCGTATCCCGAAAAAAGGTTGTATGACAAGGCAACATTTTCATAAATGTAAAAACCGAAGAGTTCGTAAGCCAAGGGGTTCGTAAACCGAGGTATCACGATACATACTGTTAAAATATGCCACAAAAGCCCCCTTAAAAGGTCATTCCATTGAAATAAACTTAAGCAAACAAACCCAAGTAGTTTCCTCTTCCTGAGGATTGGGTTGTTGACAGTGTTGAGCGGCTTCAGGCTGATGTTCAAATCCTGAATTCTCATGTTGGCCAACTGTTCCGCATGGGCCTGCTGGATGCCCGCCACCACGGCCTGAGATACAAAGTCATGGTTATCCTCCTGAGTAGCACGAAATATATCATGATTTAAAAACAACCACTCCTTGACGCCCACCTTGTCCATCATCATCTGAGCAGAGGGCAACACGTTGTCCAGCGCCTCGGTGCAATTGAGCCAAGGGTGAGACAAGACTCCTTCGATGGTCAGCCTCTCTTCTGGCTTTACCTTCAGCAGCCTGTATGTGAGCACAGCAAGAAAGACAAGTGAAGAAGATTGAGATTTGGAAATTTCTGACACAAGTTTTTTTTATTTTTTAGGTTTTCTTTGGCTTTTTCCTTTGGAAAATCATATGATGCTGACCAAACTGGAAAAGGAAACAGATCATACCGGAATGGATCACAGCTGACTAAACCCTGGACAGGTCACAAATGAAACTAAACCTACTTGCGCACGATGTCCTTTGCCATCTCCGAGATTTGACTCCACTCATCTTCGGGGAAGTCAAAACTGCCCATCATAATCTTTTTTCTCATGTCCTTGGGAATGGTGCGACTGTGATGCTTGGAGTAAAACGGAGGATAGCCGCACAGCATTACGTAGATGATGACGCCCAGAGACCACAAGTCACAGCTCTGGGGGGAAAAAAAATGACGAGAGTTTATTTAAGGACAACCGATGCCTCTGGACAAGTTGTGCCCATAAAGCTATATTTTAGCTATATGCATGATATTTCTAAATTGTAAATGAAAAAAAAAACATGATTTGTGTAAATTCAATTTTTCTAATATATCAACAATTTTAATTCAAGTCAAATAATTGAGATTCATACATAAAATAAACATTTTCCATTTTCTATAGTTACTAGACAATTAATCCTGTGCTATTTTGATATTGTGCTGTATTACAGAGAAGACAAATTTAATTTCCCATAGGAAACCATTAAAATGAGAATAATCCATTCCCAGGTCGCCATAAAACATAATTTTTTACTTTATAATTCTCTAAGCCTTAAAACTACACAAAACATACCTTATTTTATGTATAATAAATGTGCCATGGTATTATAATTAAAGAAATAAACTGTACTGTATAATAAAATTGTTTTATTAACCTTTGTGATGGTCGTTGATGGCTTGATGGAATAGAGTGGCCAGTTTCATCAGCATTAAACATTTGATGAGAAACGTAGCCTTCTTTCACCATCTTGAGGAATGATCCCTTGTGGGTGCTTTCTCTGCGATAATTTTACCTAGTTCCTCATCAATTGTGTTCTGTTTAGCTGGGTTGATAGCTTTTTGCATCAAGTGTACAGATGGCTTGTGCGGGTTATTTGTGGAGCCTGATTGATAGGATATTTTAACCTTGGAGTCTACACACTGCCTTTGAACTATCAAAGTTGAAATTCATTTTCTCACACTCTCTCTCTGTCGTCTGCCTGTCTTTTTAATGTTTAAACACCACCCGCTCACTGCTGCGTTTTTGACCAATCACGTGGCTTTAACTGAACAAAAACAGTCGTCTGCCATTTTCTTGTTAGGAAAACGGGCTCGTTCGCGAACGACACATCACTTATTGTGGCACTCCGTGTGTATCCCGAAAAATAGTTCGTATGCCAAGGTAAAACTTTCATAAATTTAACGTTCGTAAACTGAAAAGTTCGGAAGCCAAAGGGTTCATAAACTGAGGTATCACTGTATAGTGTCCATTGAACCATACAAAGACATTGAAAGGGAATGAAACTGCAGTGAGGTGGGTGAGTCTGACCTTGTTGTAGGTGTAAGGAGTGGGTGAGGTAGGTATGATTCCAGACTTTTCCTTCTGGTGTCTTCTTTGAGCCTCAAGTACCTACACAGCAACAAGAAGATTTGGGGTGTATTCTAATTTTTGTTGCTGTTTTTATTTTCCCTACCTGAGGTGCTACATAGTAGGGAGTGAACTGGGGTGTCATCAAGTCCCCCTGATCAATTTTGGCAAAGCCAAAGTCACACAGCTTCACGGGTGCATCCTGAAGAAAATATTTCCAAAAGGAACAAAACATAACAGTAAAGCATTTAACACATACAATATGAAGACCGCACATGTGTGCAAATTCCTCAAATTACCAGAGAGTTATCCTTGAAGAGCAGGTTCTCTGGTTTCAGGTCTCGATGTGCAATATTTAAGGAGTGGCAATGTTGCAAGGCTTGGCTGATCTGGAAGAGTGATTTCACACATTTATATGCATATCTAAACAACTGCCTTATGGCGTGCTGATCGAGTGTGACATCCGTTGCTGAATCCAAGCGGGAAGCTGCTAACGAGACTGCCAGACGCGCTATTAGTCATGTGACCCAAAAATAAATCAGACTCCGAAATCATATGCACAGACGACGCTGGTTAAATCACAATGAAGCTTGATTGTGCTATCGGCTACCTGCTTTGTAACCTCGCTAGCCATCTTTTCAGTAAAGTGCCTGTGCTGACTGATTCTGTGGAATAGTTCGCCACCTTCCATCATCTCCATGACGATTAGAAGCCTGGCTCTGACAAAACAAACCAAGATTTTTTTATTATAGCATGAATAAAGAAATTGTGACAGACAGAAAAAGTTACCTCGGACTAGACTCGTGTGGGAACTGGACACTATTGGCGTACACTTCCAAGATTTGTACGGTGTTTGGGTGGTTGGCGCACATCATATGAAGTCGCACCTGCGGGCGGAGACGGTCAAGTGTTTCAAAAACAATGCAGGTAAAAGTATCCAGTCTGTGATGTGACCTACCTCGGTGAAAAGTTTCAAAATAAGACAAGATACATTTCCATTTTTTTTTTAATTATTCCCACATAAATTTAAAACACAACTCATCCTCATCAAAATCATTTTTGAAACGCAAGTCTACATTTGTGTTGGTAACCGATTAACACATTCACTGCCAGATGATGTGCAAAAATGTGTCCGCGACAGTGCCAGGGTTTTTGTCACCGTCACTCAAATTCTAGGCCCAACAGACTCTTGAGTTTTAGGACTACATAAACATTCAATACAGCGTTTCTTCTTTCATCACAAAAAAAAGAGATAATTCCTAAATGATATGGGTCTGGAGTTATATGAGCTTGAAAAGAGGGCGGCTGTCCAACATACAATGCAATACATACATGTTGGTTTATATAATGCTTTAACAACAGCTGAAGCTGGAAGAAAATGTGAACATGGAAAAAGAGCAATGCTGCCCCCTTGTGGAAATGAAAAAAAACATTGCCAGAGGCCACGGCCAGCGCTTTATCAGCACCCAAGCATGTAAAAACAAAACCCGAACAAATTCGGGAATGGCGCTTTACATTATATTTTCAAGTTCACACGAGATCTCCGTGTAGATCACTTTCGTGCCGATCAATGAACACAAGCCTCCGTAATGTTTAGCGGGGTGACGGAGCCAAAATATATTGGTTATGCATCCATTCTCCCTTTTTTTACTTCCATTTTTCATGCACTGAAGACTCAAGATAGATAACCTTTCCAATATCATACTCGAGTTTCTGGAAAATGAATGAATCCCACCTCTCATTCAAAGTCCAAAGTAAGATTGGAAAGACTCCAACTCTTCCCCCCCAAGTCTCCCGTCAAGACAAATACTACCTAAAACGAATGGCTGAGCAAAAACAAGAGTTGGTGTTCCTATCCCCCCTCCGTCCCGATTGCACAAGTTGAGGACACGCTGTACTTTAATCAAAAACAAAAGCTCATGATTCAACTCAGATGTTCTGTTCTTATTTTTACAGCTGTGTCAGGAGTGCTTGCATGTTGACTGCATGCCTGAAAAAAGAAAACGGTTGCTACCGATAGAGGAGCCTTAAATGCTATGTTGAATTATTGGACACCCTCACAAACATTAGTAGTATTTGAGACTCAAACGCAAGTCAAATTAATTCAAGGGTAACAAAGAACAGGTAATGATCGTCTAACCTCATTTCTGGCTTTGGGGCGATCAATCAGGATCTTCAGGGCCAACCGTTCCTGTGATGACTTCTTCACACAAACTCTTCAATGAGCACAAAATACAAGGAGAAAGTTGAATGCAAAGGCTGCATCAATCATGTTATATTAGAGCCTATTTCAGAAACAAAAACGTAGAAATGTGCTGTGACTCAGAAGTGATCCAACACAGTCAAGTGCGGTCTTGAGTCATCGAGTTCCCAAATAACGCACGTCATGCAAATGTGTCACGTTTCCGGCGTCTCGAGGACATCGCGAATCAAAATGACAGCTTTTCATCTGTACAGTGCCAGACACGCTCTTCATCACTATGTTTAACCTTTTCTAAGTTAGTTTTTAGGAAAACCATTGATTTAATAATAATAATACGTTTAATTTACAAGCGCCTTTCAAATCACCCAAGGACACTTTATAATTAAAAGAGCAAGAAACACCAGAACAATAAAACCACAAATAAAATGATAAATAATAACAGACCTGATTAAACTAAACTGTGAATGCAATTTTAAACAGATGGGTTTCACATTTTGGGTAATTCAAGTAAATTTTAAAAAGATTCAGGAACCCGATGGACTGATCATACTGGAATTTGACACTCCTTACTTTTTGTCTCACCCCAGACTCACCTGACAGGTCCACTGATGCCAGCGCCAAGCTTCTGTGTCCAATTTATGCTGTATTCCTCGAGAATAGATGCCTCCTGTAATTAGGGTTAGGTATTAATCTAAGTTAGCCATAATTAGTCATTTAATTTGTTCTACATATCTACCACATGCAGGTTTTAAGATAACTTGACCAATCAGCCAAATGTTGGTTATTGTTGAGCAAGTTATCCAGCAGGTTGTCAACTCCATTCTACTCCACACCACACTGTCTGTGATCATAGCCGAAGTGGACACTCTCATCAGTGTTCAAGTTGTCAGGGAAATAACCCAGTCACCTCATCAAGAAGCACACTCAGACCCAGTTGTAAAAGCAGAGGCTCGTAGCATTTGAGATCACATTTTCCTGCTGGCTTCGATGCCAGGCTGGTGATGCGTGGCAGGTAGTAAGTTAGGAGGTATTCCCATAGGCAAGGTAGTAGTACTAATGGAACCCAGACACCCAATCAGGAAGGATGAGTCTTGAAGATGGGGATTGCAAATAAAGTCAGGTGGATGAATCTGTGGGAGCATGGCTACGTTAGTACATCTGCCTCACAAACCCACGTTGCATTTCTTGGTGAATTACAACTTTATTGTCAGTAATTAGATTGTGCAGTGGCTGTTTGTCAAGCGAATCGTACTCAAGAAATTACAATACATTTACCTAAGTAATGAAAATCTGCACTCTGAGATGGACGTGCGAATGAGTCACCCACCACACACATTATCTATATGTATATAGCTAGATAGATTGATAGATCAATAAAGACAATGTTTAATTTTGATGAATTGCACTGCCCTAGCCCTGATATTTACTGATGACCATCCCACGAGGTTAAGGCAATTTCGGGATCAACTGGGCGCCTTCTGACTTTGGTAAACGCTCCAGTAAAGTCCCTGTCCTGGGAATGAAACTCCATCGTAAATCAAGACGCCCCATCGAATGTGCTTGCCAAATGACAGTTTTCATTTCCCATACGTTACCTTGATGAAGTTATCTGCGCTGTTATCTTCAGACATGGTGATCCACTTGGCAAAGTTGTTATCACCGTAAGATCTCGCACAGTTGACAGTGGAAACAAAGGCTTTATGCTTGACCTTTAAGCAAGCCTCGATCCTGTATCCCTGATCCGTACCAGGGCTCGTTATTTGACTACTAACGACAGGGCATGGGGACAAAGTAACGCTCGACCACCCCCCTCACCCCCACCACTTCCCGGCTGGTGAGATGCGGCGTCACGTCAGCCCAACCCGGCTCACCACCACGGGGTCCGACTCGCTCTTCCTGTCGCCTTGGATCCACTGTAGTGACCATGAAGAGTGCCAAACACCGATCGGTTTCACCATAAAATCCGCAGACTAGGATAATTTTGAGGGTGAGCCCACCACTTAAGCGGAGGACCACAGGACAAGAGTGGATTTTTAGTAGAAGCTAGCTAGCGAAGTCGAGGACCCTTGGTAACAGCTAGCACGCGTCCTAGCATATAGCTAATGACATTCCATTCAGGCGATCGGGTACAAAACTGTCAAGTGGGTTCTATCCAAAAACACTGTCTAGCCCTACCTTAAATCTGCATTTAACCCAACAAGAACATTGCCGCAAGAATAAACCTCCGAGCTGCCCCAACGTGTCATCGAGCTTGAGCTGGAGCTAACTCGCTATCGAGTCGGCTCATGTGACAAGTTACGTTTGTCACTTTTAGGTAGCGAGAAACATATTAACATCCTTCCACTGAGGACAGCTATTGGCAGCCGGTTGATGTCTGCGAAAGGCAATGGCACGAGTGGTGGAGAACAGTCCGAGTGTAGTATCCCAACAAACGCGTGTACCTATTATGCTAATGTTGTATCATGTTCGCAGGAGGAACAGCTCGATTGGCCTAGGATACAAAATAGGAGGTAAACCATAACGCCTGATCAAAATGTTTAATGACTCTTTAATATGCAAAACATACACCATAACACGACAAAATAAATAAATTACATATATTGAATAAGGTAGTCTTTTTCACTACCTTATTCACGTTGACGAGTCAAAATATAGGCATGTCGCTAAAAAAAGTCTCACAATTTAGGGAAATTCGTCAACTTCGTGTTCTGTTTGTTGTGAAAGAATAATGACGTCCACAAAATAACTGGGACGATAACATAAAATAAACTTCACATCATTCACGTGAGTGATGGCATTTATTTTATTCACATTTTCTTCCTGTTGTCCACGCGAGGGAGACAAGATACAACAGTAATTTCAAAAAAATGTGGAATTAATCGTGTGCATTACAAGACATTTAATAATTTCTAATGCTGTTGTTGATATGCATGTTGCGTATTAATTACGGTACAATAGAGGCGCATGTGTATGCGGTGTGTTCGCCGGCTCACGTGGATGCCGCAACACAGCCTTGGAGGACTTCCTGAAAATAGTTCCATTAAGTTGCGCGTTTGTTTCAAATACTTCCAGTATTTCCGTGTTTAATTGATTTAAAATGGCCTTTTGCGGTCCGTTCGCGATAGCCGTGAGTTGTCGTTAAATGTGGCCCGGTTATTTATTTCTGTTGGATCGGAAGCCAAATGCCGCTCCGCATGTCAAATATCCCTCCGCTATTTTTTTGTCCCCTTTCAGACTGTTTTGGTCTTTTCGATGTTAGCAACGGAAACAACCCGAGACAGCACTAAAAATCTAATTTCAGATTACAAAATCATTTCGTTCGGATTAACGCATAACGTTGGCAAGAGGTTGAACGCCAGGATTTATTTCAGCAGAGCCGTTTTCAAGTGCTGTCTTTTTTTAAGTCGCGTTGTTTCCCATTTCTTTTAAAAGCAATTGTACAGGGTGCTAATTGGGCTCGCCTAGCCCCGCTACCTAGTTAGCATAGCATCTTCAAGACAGGCACGTTGACATTAGCCTGCTAGCCACTAGAGCTCGGTACTGTGCTAACGGCGGGGGCTAACAATCACAAAACCAACCACCACAAACACATACGCACACAGTTGTCTCGTCGTCGTCGTCAAGAGAATTTGCGGTGCCAAGCTGGTCATTGTAAAACGCCGTTTTTTATGGGCTCGGCATGTCAATGAAGGCCGGTGGAAATCGCAGCAAGCCCGGCGGTGGCAACGCCGCTGGTGCCGGAGGAAGCGGCGGGGGAAGACAGAATCTGGGCAGGTCAGTGCAAATTTCAATCATTCAACGAAGTGAGTAAATACAACGACGGATTCTTGTACATTGTTCCGATTTATCGATGTGTTTGCATTTCTTTGAGTGTGGCGTCGTTATTTAGAGATGACATGCCTTTCTTGTGCTTATTTTTGATTGGGGAAACGAGTGTGAGGGCCTTGCGACGTGATGGTCACCCAGAAAGCCTCCGAGCTAACGCGGCCTGCCCGTTCGCCCTACGTAGTGCACAATTAACGTCACAATTTCGATTTAATTAATGTGTTTTCAAACACTCCCGTCCCGGCATGCTTGCATACTGCTCCTTTTGGATGGTTTCCTTTACGCATATTAGCATCTTGGCAGGAATGTAACTGAACGCCCCGGCCTCGCTAATCACTCGTTTGCCTGAACGCACGATTTGACTCGAGTACGACCATTATCATTCATGTCGACCGATGCCAGATTGGTATTTTTGTCCTTCAATTACACCAACTAGAGCCGGGGGTCTGTGTGCGCGTGTTGGTGAAGAAATGGTCGAGTAAGATGTCTGTCAACCTTGACGTCGCCCCTCTCGTGTGAAATCATCATGTCCTTCACGTGTGACTTTTAAACACGATGCCCAAGGATCATGTGATCGCATAGCTTGTCAGCTACATACATTCATGTCATCTCGGCTTCTTCTCACACTCACCGGCTCAATACGCCCTGTTTGTTCACTGCGCAGCTTTCCATTGAGGCCGCTTTACATTTTCCCCCTACATTTAAACGCACACCATGGCATAGGAGGCCATTTATTTGTACATCTGTAGATTTATACGAGTTGATATTAGTGGAAAACGAAGCTTAAATTTTCCACTTAAAGATATTTAATGATAGCGAACGTCTATTGATTAATATTTGAGGCCTGGCCACATTCCAGTAGCTCAATAAGGTGCATTCTAGGACATGATAAATGTAGAAGGTGCATTTAAGCTGTTACTCCAGTTTAAGAAATCAACAAATTTCACTGATTGATGAATGTGCATCCAATGACATACTTATTGAATGAGGCCTATTCTAGGCCGTCACAATAATATGTCAGTGCCTGATACACGTGAAAGGTGCATTTAAGGACACAAGCAATGAGTGTTTATTTTAGGGTGTGATTATAACAATATAATCCATTTAAAACAAAGTAAAAGGGCATTCAAGGTCGCTTCCTGAACTCGACTAAGTATACAATGGATTTTAATTCAAGATTACAAAATGGGTAAAGGTGCATGATGGAGGAGGGTGTGGGCTATATGGGTAAAAAAACAAACGGGAAATGCAATCATATTGCAAATTTGCTATGAACAATCTATGAACAGACACCATTTCTGAACACAAACTAATACATCGGTTACCCTCAGTGGTCGTTTAACAAATGTCAAAAAAAGAACAGTGAATGAAACCAAAAATCCTGAAGATACAAAAAGGAGAGCAGTAGCAGTACCGTACATTACAGGGGTTTCTGAAAAACTACAGAGGGTCCTTTGGCAACACAAAATTCCTACTTATTTCAAACCGATAAACACTTTAAGACAAAAATTAGGGTATCCAAAAGATAGGCTGCCAAATGAAAAAAAAAAAGTAATGTAGTTCATTCGATACATTGTAAAAATGAAGCTTGTAAAGAGCAATACATTGGCCAGACTAAACAAATTCTCCAAAAAAGACTTTATTAACATTGCAGGGATAATACTAATGGGCCTCAATCTGCAGTACACATGCACCTAAAAGCTAGCAACCACTCATTTGACAACTGTGGTTAAAATCTTAGTGAAAGAATATAGATGGTTCGAAAGGGCAGTAAAAGAAGCTATTTTTATAAAACAGCAAAACCCTTCACGTAATCGCATGGTGGTGTGAAGTTTAATTTGAATCGTGCTTACAACACGTCTTATTGTTGATTGTTACCACATAGGCTTAATAATGCTAATGTGAGGTGATACCAGAGCATACGGGGCAATCAGGCCAGTCGTAGACCATAATTAGTCAGGACAATAGAAGTAATCCGCCTCAGGAAATAGTCCTCGGCTCCCCCCAACCTTAGAGCAGGGACCTATCAGAGCAGAGGTCTGTCTGAGGTCTGTCTGCTACTTCTGGACAGTAGGGATATATATATATAGGGCCAGAGCTACCAGCAAAATTTTAGTTAGCTGACGAAGCCTCTTGGATGAGAAGCGAACCCTCCGACACCTTCAAAGAAGTACAGATGACGGCTAAAGAAACCTTTTCATCGAAACACAAATTAATGTTATTTTAATAGACATCAATCTTGTCAAACTTTGTATAAGTTCCAGGCCGGGCATGTGATCTTGCGTCTTGCAATTAGATAAGCCATTGCTCCATATTTGAAATCAAAGTTGTGTTCCCACGACTTAGTCACACGACGGAATCCTCCCCGTTGGTTTGTAGAATGAAGACTTATCCCTTCCCTTTCCTCTTGCCGTCTATGCATGCTGATTTGCTGACTGAGCAGAGGTGGGCCATTTCCAAAATTTTGCCAGTTCGTCATCACTCAATTTTTTTTTCCCCAAGCCGAACGAAACCGTCATCGTCAGTCGGTCATGTTATTTTAACTCCTGCTCCTGTTGTCGTCTGTTTCTTCTCCTCTTTAATCTAGGTCAGGGGTCGGGAACCTATGGCTCGCGAGCCATATATGGCTCTTTTGATTAT
The DNA here is from genome assembly GCF_051943395.1 of Hippocampus bargibanti. NCBI lineage: Eukaryota > Metazoa > Chordata > Actinopteri > Syngnathiformes > Syngnathidae > Hippocampus > Hippocampus bargibanti. The sequence goes on along the minus strand of NC_142737.1, from coordinate 11,037,659 downwards.
TGCATATGACTCGCCGATAAATATTACATATTATAATACGTATTGTCGTTTTTTTTCGCCGTTCATTTCCCGTTGGGGCTGCAGTTGGCGGAAAGCGCAATTTTGATTGGATGACACAGACCTAGAATGGCCGAAAGCGCCATGTTGATTGGATGATAGTGGCCGTCATGTTGAAATAGGTAAACGCCCCTTTAAATGAGCCCAACTTGTGCATTTCAGCGTGAAGGCACCGGAGCATTAGAGGAGAGAAAATGTTCTGATTCTAATTTGCAATGAAACAATACCATCGATGAAACAGTCGAACAGTCAGTGACATTTTAACAAGCCCGATGTTAACGTTAGCATCAACATACTTCTGCGAGAAGTAGATTGCAGATAGCAAGTGTGGAAGCTTATGAGCCGTGTGCAGGCTAGCTAGCAGTAACTTCGCCTCTGGACCGGCAAATTGAATTTCATTCCGATCGTTTTCCTGGATTTTTACCAAACACGAGGAACAGAAAACCATCCATGTTAACGGTGAGAACTATCACAAAGTTATTTTAAATAATACATTCTGATATTTTGTTGAAAAGTGGCCGCGCGTGTGTGTGTGTGCGCGACGCGAGCGTTTGTATGTGCGCGCGCGCACACGAGCGTTTGTATGTGCGCGCGTGCGTGTGGCTCTTGCTGAAAAACATTTCTAAATATTTTACTTTTATGGCTCTCTTAGTCAAAAAGCTTCCCGACCCCTGATCTAGGTTCATAGGCAGATTATACCTCTATGGTGCAGAAGGACACCTACTGTACATGAATCAAAAGCTTTTCGTACATAGTCATGGAAGCAATTCAGCTTTTATTCAACCCCACAAACAAACTTATGCGATAGAGGCGGGCATGTTTCTGTCAGTATTCAGCAAAACAGACTGAGAAGTCTGTCAGTATTTGATCTGGTGATTGATGATTACACTGATGTACTCCGATTTCTTCGCATATTCCAAAAACATTCCGATTGAACACCCCAAATTGTCACTGGGTGTGAGTGTGAGCATGGACGGTTGTTTGTCAATATGTGCCCTGCGATTGGCTGGCGACCAGTTCACGGTGTACCCCGCCTATTGCCCGAAGACGGCTGGGATTGGTTTGGATTGGATTTTCCTTTATTAGTCTCACAGTGGATGGACTCCAGCACGTTCCACAACTCTCGTGAGGATTAGCGGCTCGGATAATGGATGGATGTTTCGTTCATGTATCCCATGCTTTTAGGAGAACTGGATTAATTGCATTTGTGTATACTCGTGCGGTCTACACTGCTTTAATCTTGGTTAGCGAGCCACATGTCGGTGTCCTGGAATTTCTGTCCCTCCTTTAACGGAAACACTTTGATCGCTCCACTTTGCTTGTAAAGCGTAAGAACGAATGTTTGTCATTTGTGTTACTTTGATTATCCAGGGGAAGACACAGTGGTAAAGGTCCTTCAGCGGTAAGTATCACTTTGATTCGTGCGATCTTGTGGGTTGTGATGCTCTTTGATGTTGTCAGTTCTTCTGCTAATGAGTCCAATATGGTGGGGTCAAAATATGTGATTCATCGGAAGGATCAGATTAACATGGGAGTAAACAATAGAACACATAACAAACTCAAACAAGGTGCTGTAAGGTCAGACTTTTTATTTGCAGTTTCTTGATTTCTTTTCTTATAGTGGGATTTTGCAAGGCAAAAAACGTTGCAAGGTAGCTTCAGATTTTCTTAATCTTGAATACAGTAAAAATAAAATGAGGCAAATCAAGTACTGTATTTTCTGCACTCGGACGTTGGACAACCAACGTCACTTTTTTGTTTCTTAACTGACATCAGAAAAACGTTTTATAGCATCTAAAATAGCCAAAACACGCAGTATGATATTTTTATTCAAATGCTAAACACCAATAAAAATGAATTAAAGTGTCCAAAATCTGCAAAAAAATTGAGCTGCAAATTGGGAATTTTCAGAAAGTCCTGCCCCCAGTTTGTGACGTCACGCCAAGACGTCTTGCATTGCTTGAGAATCAAAACAATGGCTTCAGATTCGGAGAATATGCTTTCTTGTTATACCTCCAGTTATGAATATGATTCAAATAGTTCTGAAGAGGAAAGCATACATGTTTGCAATTGATTAAAGAATTTATTCCGTGCCATTTTGAGGCAACATTGGGGAGAAACGATCATCAGAAAAGAGGGACAAAATGGCGACCTCCTGTGGCCACCTCCGGTTCCACAGGCTGATAAATTCCTTATATGGAGCTTGGACACCCTCTTCTGGCGGCTTTTGGGCGCAACGCAAGGTTTTCAGACCAAACAATACAGCAAAATACATTGACGTGATGGAAGGACTGCTACAATGTGTCTTTTTTTCGGTCAGGGGGCGTTCCTTTAGTGACGTCACGTACGGACTCGTCACCAACTGAAAAACAAGACTTCCTGAATATTCAGCGCGAGTCTTAAAACGTAAAATATAGCTATATGCGGTGGAATCTTTTTAAAATACACTCAGTCGAAGTCATTTGAAGCCATTTTACAAATTATGGACACAACTTGTCCGGAGACGTCGGTTGTCCTTTAAGGCATACTCTATACCTGACACATGACTACAACAGTACTTCCAATAGTTCCTCTTTCTTAAACCAGATTATTTTTTTTCCTGTTTTAGATTTTCACATAATAATAATACTACGAATAATAATACATTTTATTTCTAAGCGCCTTTCAAAATACAATTCCTTTATAAAAACACATACTCGGACTTATTTTTTGTGGGGTGTCTGTGGTGGTCAAATTTTGTGGAATCATCCACATATCATATACACATTGATGCATATTTCTACATTAATTCGAGAAGAACTAATTACACTGTCGGACTTAGAAGTGTGTGCCTAAAAAAAGCATGATCGTCCCTATTTAAAATTCATTCCCATAAGGAAAAAATCTTTAGGGATTGAATTAAACTTGTAAACGTATAACTGTGTTTCTTTCCTTTGCAGGTCATTTTCAACGGCGTGTATGCAAACATGAGGATGGTTCACGTCTTGACATCAGTTGTGGTATGTTCCCCGTCCAAATAACCACATTGCGCTTTGCAGAATCGGGTGTGACCTTGACACAGCAGTAATGGCAGCAATTCCAGATAACATTGTGTCACTTGTGATTACTCAAAATGATTGAGTCAAACTAGTTTGACTGAAAATGTCCACACAGCAATAAACAAAAGCCCGGGTGATTTGCTTAGGCAGCTGCTTGCTGTATGTAACACAATGCGCATTGATCAATCAGCGGGGCGTTTCACAGCAGATGGTTTTTGAACGTGTCTTTGGAGCATGCAAATTGACTTTGAGTGTGTGAATGAACGACTCTTCACCCGAGTGAAAACATGAATAATGATTACAGGGAACCAAGTGTGAACTGAAGGTGAAAAATGGAGCCGTTTATGAAGGAGTATTCAAGACTTACGGTCCAGAGGTAAGTCTGTTGTCGTCGAGGCTGACTTCAGAGGTGGGGATGACAAAGTCCACTCCTTTCAGTCTGCACTTTTGTTTTTTTTGATGCAGTACGATGATAATTGAATGTTGTGACAATAGTTAGTGATGCAATTTACCCATTTGGGGAACAATGGTCATGATGGCTGACAAGCTTATCATGTTATCAGTTAAACCAGGAGCCTCGCCAATCAGTCGGTCACCTCACGTATCATGAACAACTCCAAATTAAAAACGGGACAAGGCATTGGTGCGCATTTATTCTAATGTTGGCCTTCTTACCACGTTGCTGGTATGTTGCACCAAATGAACAAATACAGTCTTACCTCAGTTTTCAAATGTCTCTGTTCTCAACCAGAAAACGTAAGATTTTTACGTCTTGGATTACAACCGAAAATATTTTTTTTGACCAAACAAAGCAAATCCGAAAATGCCACAAAAAGTCTAAGGGAGTGATTTTTTTCCTCATGTAACGTCAATTGAGAGCAGACGTGTTTATTGTAATTTAAGCAAATTTGACATAGTTTTCTGCATAGTGTATTAGCCCTTAATCATGTGCTGAAAACATAGTTTCGGATTTGAAACAATAAGATCAATGGTTTACAAAGTGTAAATCTAATTAGGGTATTGGATGTTTTTATTGTACCGTATTTTCCGGTGTATAAGGCGCATTCAAAAGCCGTGATTTTCTTCAAAAGATGACCCTGCACTTTATAATCTGATGCGCCATTTCTCCAAGTCGTGCGTAGTCCCACCCTCTACTGTAGCACCTTATAATGTGGTGTGCCTTATATTTGGAAAACGTTTATATACAGTAAAGTCTCGTTATATCGATATTCAAGGGAGTCCCAAAAAATATCGATATAACCGGGACTATCGATATATCCGACCCTGTTTGCATGTAATTTTCTCCGTGCGTGCACAGAAATAGTATCGATATAACCGGGACTATCGATATATCCGACCCTGTTTGCATGTAATTTTCTCCGTGCGTGCACAGAAATAGTATCGATATAACCGGGACTATCGATATATCCGATATCGATATAACGAGACTTTACTGTATTTATCTATTATATTTGGAAAACATTTTTCATTCATTGAAGGTGCGCTTTGTAGTCCGGTGCACCTTATATATGGAAAAGGTTTAAAAAATCACAATTCATTGGGGGTGTGCCTTATACTCCAGTGTGCTTTATACACCGGAAAATATGTTACTTTTTTTCCCCCAGTGTGACCTGGTGTTGGACGCAGCCCACAGGAAGAGTCCCGAACTGAGCGCAGCCCCCAAGAAAGAGGACATTATGGAGAGCATCGTCTTCAAGGCTTCCGATGTTGTTGCTGTTTCTTTTAAAGACGTTGACCTTAACTTTGCTCGGAAAGGTATGGCAAATATTTCTTACTCATCAACATTATTTGTATATCAACCCAATTTCACGGAATGCAACTGTTGGCAAATCATCTTCAGCTTGTATTTAACTCATTCATTGCCACACATGCTAAAATGTGTCCAATCCAGTGCCAGGGGTTTTGTCATTGTCACTCGAATTCCAGGACCCACAGAATATTGAGTTTTAGGACTACATAAACATTCAATACATCATTAGAAACCTTAGACTCTCTTCTTTCATCAGAAAAGAATTCCTAAATGATATGGGTCTGGATTTGAATGAGCTTGAAATGAGGGCGGCTGTCCAAAATTCAATGCAATACATACATATTGGTCTGTATAGTGTTTTAACAACAGCTGAAGCTGTAACAAAACGCTAACAAAAAAGGGAAATGCTGCCCCCTTGTGGAAAGGAAAATACATTTCCAGAGGCCATGGCCCGCGCTTTATCACACCCAAACAAGAAAAAACAAAACCCAGATAAATTCGTGAATGGCAGTGAATGATTTAATTACGTTTTTAATTGGGTTTGCACATACACTCGACCTTGATGATATAAGAACTCGTGAAGCATTCACACTGCGAGAAGGTGACTTTGTCATTTTGCATTTGCTCACAAACAACCACACAACTGAGTGGGTCAGTGCATACAGCCGACGACACTGTATTAATCTGTGTGTTTTAATGACCAAGTAGGGACGAATGCGATTCATCGATTAGTCCGAAGCGAAGGCACTCAATAAAGACTGAACGATGCCATCGAATTCATTCTGATCTATACAATTCTGCTTTGAGATATATCCACTGTGTGCGCCACGGTTTCGTCTAAAAATGACCAGGTGCGACCGTGTGGTGTGTGTGAAGGGGGTCTGATTATGACGTCAGTGTTTCTTAACGTGTTGATATACACAATCTTTCATGTGGAACAGCATCATTGCCAACATTGATTTTTTTATGTTCCTGTGTATGAGCCTTTGAATTTAGCTGTACAAAGAAATGTGCAGGATGTAGTTTATTACTCTTTCATCCTCCCCATCTTCTGACACTTTTGTAACTTGTCTTTTACCCTCCAACATTATAGTTTCCTCCGACACAGGTAACATGTTTGTTTTTACTTCTCTCTCCCCTTTCTGTCCTGCAAATTGTCTTAAAATTAAAAATCAAATCCGTTGCAATTTCTCGTGCTGCTTCTTGTAATCCGGATGCAGATTCTTTCAAGGTTTTCTGCGGCTTGAAAAAAATGCCAATCAAAAACAGTGGAACCTCCAAAATCAACTGACCAATACTTACTAAATTGACCCCAATTTAGTACCAATTTAGGGGGTATATATATATATATATTCCCACACACTTAAATTTATGTCACTTGTGGTCAATACAACAAATTCCTCCGCATATTCTTAGTTCACTTTTCATCAGTACCATGTTTACTTTCGATGTGGATCCAAAACCCACCCACTTGTTTTTGTGCCTTTCCCCCCAAAAGATGTCCACCAAACCTTGTCTAGATAATAATTTCTCAGTAGGTCAGAAGTAATGCGCCACACCAAAAGAAACTGGGTGTCAGGGAGGAGCTTAGTTTAATTTGGGATGTTTATGGATGTTATGGAGATTCTTTGCTTGCACCCCCAGGTCAAATCACATAAAAGCCTTTTTTAATCTTTAACTGAATAAAAAATGTGTTTGCAGTGATATTTAACTGTTTTGGGGGTCAGAGTTTGTGGTGTGGTTGCAGTTTATAAGGTAAATTCTAAACATTTTATCTGCTTGTGAAAACGTCTATTTTTTTGCTTGTGTATACGCATCAATTACTTGAATAAAAATTAAAGCAGATCATCAGCATTTAGCAGCTTTTGGATTAGCTTTTGACACTCCTTTACTGGTTACATATTTTACAAAGGCCTTAACTCATTCACTGCCATCCCCGAATTTTTTCGGGAATTGGAAATATGACATGGAGCGCCATTCCCGAATTTGTTCGGGATGTGGTTTTTCTTGCGGGGCTGCTGATAAAGCATTGATCAGACCTCTGGTGATGTTTTTCTCTTCCACAAGGGGGCAGCATTAGTCTTTTCTCCATGTTAGCGCTTTGTTAAAGCTTCAGCTGTTGTTAAAGCACTAATCCAATCTAATAAATCAATATGTATGTATTGTATTTTGTAAAGCCACACCCATTTCAAGGTCAGATAACTCCAGACCCATATAACTAGGAATTAAGTATTATTTTATGATGAAAGAAGATAGTCTTAAGTTTTCTTACACTGCATTGAATGTAGTCCTAAAAGTCAATATTCTGCGAGTCCTGCAATTTGAGTGACAATGACAAAATTTGAATAACTTTTAAACTGCTCTGATTCCTTAAGATTTTTCTGTTCCACTGAAGAGGTTCCACTGTAGTTGAGCTTTGTGTTGTTGCTTTCATGGGAAGATCAGGCAGGCAGGTCGTACCATTCAGCTTTCACGGTAGACTCTTGCAAAGGATTGATCATCAGTCCATCTTAGACTAATGCTTCCATCATTGTGTTAGTTTGTAGTCCCAGACTAATCATGTAACCAGTTGTAAACTCACTTTGAAAACACAAGAAAATGAAATGACTCGCTAACAATCGAGCTCCTTATTGATCCGTCTGATTGACCGCAGTCTAAATGCATGCCCGCTTCACCTGCCCCCCCGCACCCCAAACTCTCCCCACCTTGTGTGTGCAACTTTAACTTGTTTGATGGACAGCAGTCACAAAATATTGGCGAACTCTGCTAACTCCGATTACTCATTACTCCGATTAGCACAGTGCCAATTTAAGTAATGTGGCTGATGTGCTTTATTACATCCACTGGTGGCAGCTACTTTTAACAGACGTCTTTTTTTTAATTGGGGTTTTTATTGATCAGTTTAATCGAGTGACAACCGTGATATATATTTTTTTGCTTCAATGATAACCACTCATTGCATGGGTTTGTTAGGTGATTTGATAAACAGGACATCATATTTTTGTGAATGGTTACAAGTAGTTGTGACTTTAATTTCCTTCTCAAAAATCTTCAAGGCATGTGTGGGTTCTTTTTTTTTTGTTAACAAGCTGTAAGCATACAATTTCCTTGCCTGTTTGTGTGTTTGCAGAGCATAAAGGCGTATCCTTGCGCGTCTCCGATAACTTCACAGACGCTGCAGTGAGCGGCAGGATCAATGGCGAGCACAAAGAAAAAGATCTCGAGCCGTGGGATGGCGGCGAGACCCACAATTCTGACAGTCTTGAGTCTTTGGATACTGATGTGGTAAGAAATAAGAAAGCCGATGAAGGCATTGCATTTGCATAAAATAAAATAAACGAAACAACCTCTTTCTTGTTGTAGTCAAATGGGTGGGACCCCAATGACATGTTCAAGTACAACGAGGAGAAGTATGGGGTCTTGTCTACATATGACAGCAGCCTGTCCACCTATACGTAAGAATGCCCTGTCCATGTAGACACCTCTTGTTCCATTTCACTTTCCTTTTTTGAGTGGTCTTTTTCAGTCTTTGATGTTGATAATCATAATTCTAATACTACTACTGCTACTACTACTACTACTACTAATAATAATAAGAATAATAATACAAAAAATTTAATGTATAAACTCTCAAGGACACTTGACAGTCACAGCTTAAGTTTTTCTGTGGGTGAGCAGCGGATGATGCAAAGTTTCAGTCATTTAAGTCGTGTAATAGTTCAATTTCACCGTATAAATAAAACGGTGGTCAGAGCTATGTCTTGCAGTGCCGTTGTTTAACCCACCCATATTAAATGATCAAGTCCTATATATTTTCCCCTAAAATTGTTACTTAAAAAAACAATTTTTAAAATTAATTAAATCATATTTTAAAATGTATTTATTATTGGAAATAATGACAAATATTTCTTACATAGAGTAAGACATTTTATATTTTTTTAACTAATTCGCTGCCATTCCTGAATTTATTCGGGATTTTAAAATTGTGACGTGGAGCGCCATTCCCGAATTTGTTCGGGTTTTGGTTTTTCTTGCGGGGTGTGCCGATAAAGCGCTGGTCAGACTTCTGGCAATGTTTTTGCCCTTCCACGAGGCGGCAGCATTTGCCTTTTGTCCTTGTTAGCGCTTTGTTACAGCTTCAGCTGTTGTTAAAGCGCTATATAAATCAATATGTATTTTTATATAAAGCGCTATATAAATCAATATGTAATCAATTGTATTTTGAGCAGCTGCCCCCATTTTGAGCTCATAACTCCAGACCCAAGTTATAACTTAGGAATTCACTTTTTTCCTGATGAAAGAAGAGAGTCTGAGGTTTGTTGCATTGAATGTTTATGTAGTCCTCAAACTCAATATTCCGTGGTTGCTGCAATTTGAGTGAAAATGACAAAACCCCTTTAGCACATAATCTGGCAGTGAATGACTTAATATAACATTTTATTTTGGAGATGACAAAATTAGAAATTAGATTTACATTTTTACTCAATTTACTCATGACCTAAAAATCCACTGTGGCATTTGAGCAAAGACCTCCACCAAGGAAAAACATTTGTCCTTTGCATCAACCCTTCAATGGATGCACATCACTCACACATATTAAAGTCTAGGTTTTTTTTCCAAAAAGATTTGTTGTCTCAACTCATCCCCCCCAAAAATATTTCCCCTTTGATCCGGCCCCCAACCTCCACATTTTTGGGTGAAATAGGTTGAAGTGTTTATTATTCTTGAAAACTTAAGCAACGCAACTGCGGCACTATACATGTCAAACTATTTCTGTATCCTAACCTGCTTTTGTTTGCCAGAGTCCCGCTTGAGCGCGACAACTCCGAGGAGTTTCTCAAGAGGGAAGCACGGGCCGCCCAACTGGCCGAGGAGATAGAATCCAGCTCTACATACAAGGCCCGTGCGGCCCTCGAGAACGACGAGCGCTCAGAAGAGGAGAAATTCACCGCGGTGGTGAGAGGTGAAAGAGAGATGCACACGTTAAGCAGGTGATACTTACTTCACATGGTGACAGGTCCGCCGCCGAGCCCAAGCAGCATCGTATTGATTGTGTCTGTGTGCAGGGAGAACAAATACATCCCACCGGGTCAGAGAAACAGGGAGGCCATGTCATGGGGGTCAGGACGTCAGAATTCCCCACGTCTGACACCGAATTCAGCCGGGCCGTCGGCTCCTCGCGTGGGACTGCATGACTACAATCAAAGCCCGGGGGGCGACCAGAGGGTGGTGAACGGAGGTACGGACGGTCCGGCTCACACACACCCGTGATGCAGCGTTTTCTTTACAAAATGGCTGACATGTTTTCAGGTCAGCTTTTCCCACCTGTTTTCCGTTCTCATTTAGCACCATAAGTTTGTCATACAAAATTAAAATGAATAAAAAGATGTTCACCCATTAAATGAATGATTTATTACTTTTTTAATGCTATCATATTCACTGTAATAAAAGTAATAAAAATAATACAAATAATACAAATAATAGAAACAATAAAAACAATAATTGAAATAATTAACATAATACAGTGGTTTAAAATCCTCTGACGTATGAAGTTACACCATTACATGTTACATAATGGACCTAGTTTGTGCAGTGCCGTAAGAATACATCACAAGAGCATGAGCCGATACTGCCATTCTTTTTTTCTCCCATTTTTTTCCCCCATTTTTTTCACTTTTATAAAATAGTACTGCTTGTCATACTAAAAATGTATTGTAATTATGACATTTAAAGGTTATAGACATTGCGCAATGAATTGCTTTACACAACAGCGTCAGAAAACATCAAACCGAGAAGATATGAATCATTCCCACCCTTCTTAATTTTTTATTTGCTTATGCAGACGCTCCCCACCTTACGAACGAGATACGTTCCCAGCGGTCGTTCGTAAGGTGAATTTGATCGTAAGTTGCTTCAGTGTTATATTTTGTATGGAATATATGTTTAAGTCAAACACTGAACGGGGAAGTATAAAACACAGATGCTCCAACAGTCGTAAAATAAATTCACACCGACTGTAGTAAAACGACATAATGTATATCCTTGGGTCTTCAGTTAGACATTACTGAAGCTGCTGGCACGTCATTACTGAATGATGTGCCAGCAGCCATCGCTTTTTGTTATGCATCGCGTCCTGGAGCGTCAACTGGGAAGAAGGATTTCCTCCCCGCCCACATACTGTAGTCTACACAGCCAATCGTAAGCGAGCTCGGCTGGAAAAAGGTGCGCAATACAAAATCTAACTTACAGCATCTCTGTCCGAACATTTTTCGATAATACTATACCCGCAAAAATGTTCGTATGTACTGTAATGTCATAACTCGAATGTTCGTAATTTGGTGAGCGTCTGTATTTGTATATGCCGGAAGTACCTTTATTTATTTGTGGATTCTAAAATACAACTGTTAACTAATTTCCCCTTTTGTGTATTTTTTTTTGAGTCGATGCTCAGGCGTTGTTGGTCATTTTAGACTGTGAACTTGGCACACTAGTCGGCGGTGACATGAACCTTTCATTTAATTTCCCCCCAGTGGAGGCGTTACTGATTGCCCACCGCTTGTCTTTGCTCTGTCGTCTGAACAGTCGCTACATTATATTTTATGTCAGAGCTGCTTTTGGACAGCGTTTGGTGTATTTTGTGGAAGATGCCATGTTTGAGCTGATTTTGCGGGCCACATGAAATGATCTGGCTGGCCAGATCTGTGCCCTCGGGCCTTGAGTTTGACACCTGTGTTTTAAGTGTCTCGCCTTCAGTGAAACATTTTGACCTGCTTAAAGCACAGTTGATAATTTGCTGCATGGATCAAACACCTGTTTCTTGGCAGCAAGACATCTGTTGTGTTGATTGCAAGACACGGTTGGTGACTTGAAGCTACAATTTTCATTTAGGGCTTTATGATTGCATTAGTTTAAGTTGAATTACGCCAATTTCTAACTTGTTTATATATTCCTGTTATGTCACCGCAATAGGAATGAAACTTTGTCACAAAGGGGATTCCTATTTTCGATGTGTTATGTTTTTTAAAGACTCATTTTTCTATTTCGCGTTAATGATCGCAGGCGCCTTTTAGGTTCTTGCACGACTCTTTTTTTTTTTTCCATTTGAATAGCTCCTCGCAGTGTGTCATCCTTGATCATTTTTCCCTTCCCTCTTTTAGGTTCATCTCATTGGCCCTCACCCTGTCCGTCTCCTTCCTCCCGCCCCCTTCCTCGTTACCAGTCAGGTCCTTCCTCCCTGCCTCCTCGGGCCATCACGCCCACCAGGCCACCCTCCAGGCCCCCCTCTCGACCTTCCAGGCCTCCATCTCATTCATCCCACCCCTCTTTTACCACCTCGTCGTCCTCCTCATCTTCATCTCCCTTTCCCCTCCACGGGTGTTTGTCGCCGGCCTCCACTCTGCCCAAACGCATGTCTTCAGAAGGTACCCACACCAGCGTGGTGTCGACCTCCGTAAAGGCATGAGTTGAAGGTGGATGGATTGGTCTTACCCACAGTGACCCATAGCATATCTTCAAATTCTTAATCGGAATAATCTTTATTGGCCAAGTCTGTAGAACACACAAGGAATTTGTCTTCGGTAGAATACGCTGCACTAGTATCATTATAAAAAAGACATGACAACCAGTGAACGAACTGCTGTCAACATTTTGTTTTGCTCAGGTCTAGTGTGATTGAACATTGGTGGGTTTAGGCATTTTTGAAAGGGGTAGACACAAGCAACACTTGACCTATATTACCGTATTTTCCGGTGTATAAGGCGCACCGGAGTATAAGCCTTATTTTTCACCAGTGTGTGAGTCTTAACTACTTGAAAGTTGGTCTTAACTAAATTGCGTTTCCTCTGCAATCTACATTTTAGCACACCACACTGTAATGTAGTACCATATTTTCCGGTATATAAGGCGCACCACCAATGAATGGTGCATTTTCAAACTTTTTCCATGTATAAGGCACACCGGACTATAACGTACACCTTCAAATAATGAAAAAAAGTTTTCCAAATTTAATATAGAAATAAAAGTTTTCTAAATATAAGACCCACCACATTATAAGATGCTACTTTAGAGGCTTGGGTTACGCACGACTTCTTCTACAGGGGGTAATGGAGTCGGTGACTATGAGACCTGTTGTGGCTCATTATTACTTCACATATAAGGCGCCCCTGCGTATAAGGCGCTTTGGAACAAAATGAAGGCTTTTGGGTGTGCCTTATACATCAGAAAATATGATACGCCTTACACAAATGTGAAGGTCATCTCCTAGGTAGCATTTATTTAAGAAAAATGACTTTTTTTTTTTTTTTAATGAATATGTTCCACAAAAGAGATGTGTCTTTCCAACACATGGATACTGATGCTTCTGCAATGACAAATCAATGCAGCAAGTTTCTGGCATGTGTAACTAAATGGATATTTCTGAACATTGCAAGTTATAAAAAAAAATAAACAAAAAAACTTGTCAATAAACCCCTGGAGCAAGTCGTCTACGAAATGACCAGTGTACCTGCTTTGTGAATTTATTTTCTGCCCCAGTTCTGTCAGTCCTCAAGGGTCACTACCTCACAAGCTGCACAACTCTGCTTGTTAGCAAATCTGTTCCATAGCCCCTGACTTTTAGCCCCCAGCCCCACCACGTTCCATTTTCTGTTCACCTGGCTGCGGTTTAAGACGTTTGCTGTGTTGGCGTGTGATTCAATCACTTCTCTGCATGTCCCAACACATCCCGGTGTGACCCCCGCTGACCCTCCTTCCCCTTGGGCTCTTCTTTCAAACATTTTCTGTCTTCTGTCCTCATAGGCCCACCGCGGATGTCTCCGAAATCGCAGAGGACGCCCCGTGCTCATAGGATCCCACCCAGCCGGACCACTGGGATGCCGCCGGTGGTGGATCTCATTTCTCACACAACGCCCGGCGACGCCCCAGCGGCTCCGTCCAACAGAGGCAACTCCTCGGGAGGAACCTGGTCTTCTGTCGTCAGTGGAGGTAAACGTTTGGCGTCATCAGCCATGATGCTAAAAGGCTAACTGTGTGATGTTGCAGAATTGCACACAAAAATATCTTCTCCTCACCAGCCCACAGACCTCGCTCCCCACGTCAGAACAATATGGGCGGAGCCTCCCCTTCCTCCGCCTCTCTGCCTCAGACAGGAACAGCTCCCGCTGAGTCTTTTGCCGCGCCAACGTCAGCTTCCGCCCCGAGCGCTCCGAGCCCCGCCACCAACATGGTAGCCTCCCTGTCAGGAGATGGTAAGGCTACAAGTGAGGCAACTGTCACAACTGTTTCATCACGTACGGACGGTAACGTGGAAGTCTGTTACAGGTAAAGAAAGTCGTGTCCAGGAGACGAGACAAACGTCCCCCAAAGCCAACAAAGACAGCATGAAGGACAGTTCTTCCAATATCAGCAGACCAGTGTGTAAAGGTAGTCAGCAATCTTTCAGAGTCTTTTGACCCTGAAACAAAATTTGTGATTTTGGTCAGAATCAGAATCAGAATCATCTTTATTGCCAAGTATGTAGAACACACAAGGAATTTGTTTCCGGTAGAACACGCTGCACTAGTATCGTCGTCAAAAAAAACTGCTAAGTGGCACTATACCGTTCCATTTTGGCTACTGTTGAAGCTACATGAGCAATTCAGCAATTGCCATTCATAAAAGACAAAAACTGCTTTAGGTCAAACTAAATAAAGAACTCATTTCAAGTACGTTTGTGAGTAAATTGAGATTGGAGCACAGCTATCAAAGTGAAAGCCCGGGGGCCAAATCTAGCCCGCCACATCATTTTATTCGGCCCGTGAAAGCAAATCGAACTTGTGAAATTCCATGATGCTTGCTAAAGTCTGTACCAAAATTCCAAATTGTCCCATCTAAACCACAATCACAGCCTTATTGACTTCAGATTTTAAAACCAGTTGTTCATGAACTCTTTCAATGCGATTCCCAAATCTATTCGGGAATTGAAAGTATAATGTAGAGCGCCATTCCAGATTTTTTTTTTCGGATTTTGCCAATAAAGTGCTGGCCAGACTTCTGGCAATGTGTGTATCCTTTCACGAGGGGGTAGCATTTCCCTTTTTTCCATGTTAGCGCTTTGTTAGAGCTTCAGTTGTTGTTAAAGCGCTATATAAACCAATATGTATGTAATGCATTGTATTTTGGACAGCCACCCCCATTTCATCCTCAAATAACTCCAGAACCATATAACTTAGGAATTAATTTTTTTTTCTGATGAAAGAAAACAGTCTACGGTTTCTAACGCTGTATTGAATGTTTATGTCGTCCTAAAATTTAATATTCTGTGGGTCCTGCAATTTGATTGAAAATGACAAAAACCCTGGCACTGGAGTGGACACATTTTTGCATGTCTGGCATTGAATGAGTGAATTTGTTGTCCGCTCTATATGTACCTTATTTTCCGGTGTATAAGACGAACCTGCAATGAATGGTGTATTTTCAAACACGTCAATATATAAAACTTATCCAAATATAAGGCACATCACATAAGTTGCTACAGAGGTTGACATTACGCACGACTTCTTCGATGGGGAAAATGGAGTCAGTGGCTACTGACAGTATTTGCGAAACCTGTTGTGGCTCAATATGACTTCACATATAAGGCACACCGGCGTATCAGGCGTAAGGTCATCTTTTCTAGAAAAGCAAGGCTTTGGGTGCGCCTTATACACCAGAAAAGACGGTAACATGTGGAGTAGATGAAACATTGTAATGGTTTCCCCAAATTCATAACAGCCCTCGAAAGGAAACTGTCCACTACAATGTGGATTTAGGCAAAAAAATTAGATTGACACCCTTGGATTAGAGCGTCGGTACTTTTCATGACATTTTTGCTGTCACGTGCGATTTATCTCGTGGAATTATGCACCTTGACTATATCAAGGTTGTGGAAGCCCTACCCTAATATGATCTTTTCCTTCACTCACAGGTCTTCCCTCGTTGGCACTTGACCACAGGAAACAAATAGACAATCTCAAGAAATTTAGTGAAGATTTTAGGGTGAGTTTGTCTTTTCTTGTGCCGCCGAATCATCCTTTATTTTTCATGCCACTTTAAACCCTTTGCTGCTCTTTCATCCTACAGTTACAGTCAAGTTCCAACCCGGATCCTGCCTTCGACCACATGATCACCAAGCCGACAAGAGACTCAGCAGACAAGCCCACCGATCTTGCCTCTATGGACAAATCGTCCTCAATGAGCCCCGAAGACCGCGGTGGCACCACCCCATCCACAGGCGCCATCAACACGAGTACGCCTGGTAGCCCTGCCACACTGTCCCCGTCACCTTCAGGGCAGGAACAGAAAAGGGCGGGGCTGGACGTGACCTCGCAGGGGGTCCAGACGACGGCCGTGTCTAATTTTGGTGGGCCCAAGCTTGAAGAAAAGGAGGACAAGAAGGAGGCGGTGCAAGAGTGAGTGAGCCCGTTTGATGGACCCTGTCGGAACGGTTTGATCATGCCAATCATAATCTTGATCTGCTGCTTTCCTTTCACGCAGTCAAGTCCGAAAGTCCACTTTGAACCCCAACGCCAATGAGTTCAAACCAAGGTTCAACACGCAGGTGAGAGCAAAAAATGTCACCTCCGCAATCGGAAACGGAACGCCTGACCGTGTCGCGACCCCACGTGTGTCAACAGCCCAAACCAGCCAACACCCCGACCCCGCCGCGACCTCAGGGCCAGCCCAGCCCTTCCATCCTGGTCCAGCAGCCTCCCACTGTCTACGGCCAGCCCGTGTGCTTCCCCCAGATGTATCCTCTCACACCAGTTAGTCCCGGAGTACAGGTGAGACATGTGCATTTTTTATCGCAGCAAGCCTGACCATGACCTTTGACACGAATGTTGCGCCGGAGTGTAAAATGGATTCATCTCGTGTTGCTTTAAGAACAACTTGGTGATCCAACATCAGACCATATATAAAGACAACGCATTTTTCCTTTTCTCCCTCCTTCCTCCCCCCGCTCCTCTCTGTATCTCTCTTGCTCCATTAGAAAAGCATAATATGGAAGGTTTGTAAATTTTTTTCCTAAATTTTTCTTCTTTTAAAATCCTTTTAGTTACTTTTTTGTTTTGTTAAAGCTCAATTAGCCTTTGTGATGTTTTGCCTGCTTGCCAATTTGAATGCATTCAGATGTTGGTTTGCCAACTTCTTATTGCAATTCATCTCTTACCACTTTACTTTTCCTATTTCTTCTAAAGTTTTATTTCTGCTGCAATCATTAACTCATTCACTGCCAGACGATGAGGACAATTTTGACCACTCCAGTACCAGGGTTTTTGTCATTTTCACTCAAATTCTAACACCCATGAAATATTGAGTTTTAGGACTGCGTAAATATTCAATGAAGAGTAAGAAACCTTAGACTCTATTCTTTCATGAGAAAAAAGTAAATTCCTAAATTATATGGATCTGGAGTTATATGAGCTTGAAATGAGGCGGCTGTTCAAAATACAATACAAAAGGCAAATGCTGCACCTCGTGGAAAGGGAAAAAACATTGACATACATCTGACCAGCGCTTTATCGGTTACCCCCACACCCTCGTACGAAAACCCAAAACTCGGGAATGGCGGTCCATGTCATATTTTCAATTCCCGAATAAATTCTGGAATGACAGTGAATGAGTTAAAAATGCGAGAAAAAAAATAGAGAATGCATGCAAATCCAGGTAAGATTAAGCCTCCAGTCTGATATATTATGTCCTTTGTTGTTATTTTTTCCTAAAATGTTCATATAAATGCAATGTTAAATAAAAATAATTCCCTGCCATTGTGATTTGCTTAAAAAAATACTTTTTTATCCTTTTCATGCAGTCTCCAGCGATGTACCAAGTCCAGATGCCACACATGACTGTCAACCAGTCGAAACCGTACCGACCAGGTAAAGGTGAGAACAGCCTGATTTCTCTCCTCGTCACACATAATCACCCCACCTCCTCAAGGCAATAATTTCCCATGTGTAATACTCCACGGTCCAACCTTCTTTTCCTCGGACAGTGCCCAACATGACCCAGCAGAGGTCGGACCAGCACCACCCGCCGGGCACGCCCACCCTCATGCACCCGGCCACTGCGGCGGGGCCACCGATCATCACGCAGAGTCCGGCTTACTCCGCTCAGTACTTCACATGCAGCCCGCAACAGTTTCCGAGTCAGCAGCTGGTTCAACAGATGCCACACTACCAGTCTCAGGTCTGTTTAGGGGGGGGGGGGGGGGGGGGGGGGGGGGGGGGTACATCTTATCATGGCTAAAAAGTCAATGCTGAGTCTTTAAACTACAATGTTGACAGATGAAAACAATGGCTGTTCAATTTTTTTTAACTCATCCACTGCCAGATGTACAAAAATGTGTCTAGGGCTTTTGTCATTTTCACTCAAATATAGCTATATTTTACATTTTAAGACTCGCGCTGAATATTCAGGAAGTCTTGTTTTCGAGTTGATGACTATGCCTGACGTGACGTCACGTCTGGAACGCCCCTGACCGAGAAAGCGACACACAATGCATTTTGGGTACTTTGTTTGGTCTGAAAACTTCGTGTTGATCCGTGTTGATGGCGAAATTAGAAGGAAAACACAGAAATAACGTGATGGTGAGTCGTTGTGTGTTGCACCAAGACTACCAATTGCGGTAACATCGTACAGAAGTTGACACAAATTCCCAGCAGACAAATCAGCCCATTTCCAACGGAGCGTTGGCGCCATCTTGTGCATTTTCTGGGCGCTACATTGGAGTCCAGGCGGCTCGAATTGATACAGAAGATTTGTCTCTGTAGGTCTGGACAGATTTTATCAGTATCTACTACCAGGGTACCCAAAATTAACAGGCCTGGCTGCTAAAAGTTTGTGCATGTTTGGGACAACCTATCTTTGTGAACAAATTTTCTCGTTGATGAATATCAATAAAACAAAAATGTGTTCAAGGCTCACAAACAAGCACTTAAATGACATTCTGAAAGTGACAGCTAGTCAACAGTGGGATCAGTTGCAATGCATATTTGTGAATGATAAAAGTAAATTGCACATTTGTCTAAGGAAATATGAGGTGAGATGTTTTGTAAAAGGATAGTTCATTAAATTTCAATATTTTCCTAATGTTCTTGTGCTTCTTTACACCAAAACAAAGGAAAGACATTATATTTTTGTTATTTTTAGCAGAGTATGGTATAATTTTAATGGTCCGGCCCACTTGACATCTCTCTAGGCCAGGGGTGTCAAAGTCATTTTTTGCCGCAGGCCACATTGAAGTTATAGTTTCCTCTCGAGGGCCGTTATGAATTTGGGGAACCCATTAGAATGTTTAAATCCCTTCAAATATTACATAGCGAGCACACAGCAAATTAATGAATAACTCGTTTTCAAATCTGAAGTCAAGAATAATGACTTTTATTGTGGTTGACATCCAAAAATATGAAATTTTGGGTCAGATTTTAGCAATCATCATGGAATTTAACAAGTTTGATTTGCTTTCGCGGGCCGAAAAAAAATGATGTGGCGGGCCAGATTTGGCCCGCGGGCCTTGACCTTGACACCTGTGCTCTAGGCCGTATGTGGCCCACGATGCGAAATGAGTTTGACACCCCTGTTTTAGAGCAAAGCAAGACGTCCTGGCGTGACATCACGAACTGGGGGCGGGACTGAAAATCTCCAATTCGCAGCTCATTTTGTTGGAGTTTTAGCACACTTAAAGTCATTTTTATTGGTGATTTGCATTTGACTAAAAATATCAGCCTGTGTGTTTTTTTAGATGCTATAAAACGTTTTTCTGATGTCAGTTAGGAAACAAAAACACTTAAGGAAACTCAAAACATTCAATGCACCGTAAGAAACCGTTTTTTTTTCTAATTCCTAAATTATATAGATCTGGAGTTATCTGAGCTTGAAATGGGGGCGACTACAAAATACAATGCAATACATACATATTGGTTTAGATAGCGCTTTAACTTTAGCTGAAGCTGGAACCAAAAAAGTTCATTCCTAAATTATATGGCTCTGGAGCAGTGGTAACCTTTTTAGAGGTTGCGAACCGAACCAGTAAATATGCACATTCACCGAACCCTTCATGAGTGAAAAATAGGGATTTTTTTTTTTACAAATTCTAGGAAAAAAAGTACAGTATTAAAAACATGAAAAAGTTAACAATATATTAAAAGATAAGTATAAATGTTGACTACAAATCGAACTACATTTCCCACAGCACTGATTGGCCAAGCAATGTCATGTGATTGTTTGCAGCAAGTGATGGCCTAGTGGGTGTGTCAACTAATGAACATGTTGAGTCGCATGTGTCTTCCCCTCTATACAGAGGCTTTGTCGAACCCCTGAGACCGACTCATCAAACCCCTAGGGTTCAATCAAACCCAGGTTAAGAAGCAGTGGTCTGGAGTTATCTGAGCTTGAATTGGGGGTGGCTGTACAAAATAAATACATATTGATTTCTATAGCAATAACAATGGCTAAAGTTGTAGCAAAGTGCTAACATGGACAAAATTCAAATGCTGCCCCCTCATGGAAGGGAAAAACATTGCCAGAGGTCTGACGAGTGCTTTATCGGCACCCCCGCAAGAAAAATCAGGCCCGAACAAATTTGTGAATGTCGCTCTCCGGAATGGCACCCTTCCCCACCCCTTCAAAGTAAAACATGAATTTGTGTTCCAGGCGCAGCATGTGTTCAGTCCTGTCATGCAAGGCAGTGCCCGCATGATGGCGCCGCACGGCCACGGCCAGCCCAGCCTGGTGTCTTCCTCCACCACTCAGTACCCAGAGCAGACACACACCATGTATGGTAAGTCCCGCCCCTTCTGGCCGCATCCCACAATGCACCTTGGCGATGCGACATCTCACGCCGCTTCTCTCCTCAGTGTCTCCTGGCCCCATGCCCCAGCAGTACCCTCACCCGAGCGCCACCTTGCACCCCCACCCGCAGCACCCTCAGCCCTCGGCCACGCCCACGGGCCAAGGGCAGCAAGGGGGCCCACCTCAACACGGAGGACCGCCCGCCCACCCAGCTGCTAGCCCCGTGCAGCACCCTCAGGCGGCAGCGGGTGACTACATTGGTGCCCTTCCGAGAGCTCCTTTGCGTCGGCTCGCTTGACTTTTAACCTCGTCGTCTTGCCCCCTCAGCTGCCGCCGCCGCCGCTCAGGCTCTCCACCTGGCCAACCAATCTCAGCAGCCCATGTACTCGGCTTTGGCCCCCACGCCGCCTTCCATGACGCCGGGCCCCAACCCGCAGTCCCCGCAGGCGTCCTTTCCGTCGGCCCAGCAGACCGTCTACATCCACCCGCAGCAGGTGCAGCATGGCTACAACCCCAACCACATGGCCCACGTGCAGCAGGTAAGAACAAAAACACACCCGGCAACAACCAAAAAATATATACTCCATGAATTACAGATTGTAAGTAAATACAGTGATACCTCAGTTTACCAACCCCTTGGCTTACGAACTTTCCGGTTTACGAACGTTAAAATGATGACAATTTTACCTTGGCATACAAACTTTTTTCGTACACAGAGCTGCCTCATAAGTGATGTGTCGTTCGCGAACGAGTCCATTCTTCTAACAACAAAATGGCAGCCGACTGTTTTTCTCCTCTATTCCCCGCCCCCAGTCTTTGGTTAAAGCCACGTGATTGGTCAAGAACGCAGCAGTGACGGGGGTGGTTTAAACATTAAAGAGATAGGCAGACGACAGTGAGATAGTTTCAACTTTGATAGTGCAGAGTGTAGACTGCAAGGTTAAAATATCCCATCAATCAGGCTCCACAAACAACCTGCACAATCCATCTGTACACTTGATGCAAAAAGCTATCAACCCAGCTAAACAGAACACAATTGATGAGGAACTAGATACAATTATCGCAGAGAAAGCACCTACAAGGGATCATTCCTCAAGATGGTGAAAGAAGAAGCTTACGTTCCTCATCAAGTGTTTAATGCTGACGAAACCGGCCACTCCATTCCATCAAGCCATCAACAACCATCACAAAGGTAAATAAAACGACTTTATTATATAGTACAGTTTATTTCTTTAATTATAATACCATAGCACATTTATTATACATAAAATATAGTATATTTTGTGTAGTTTTAAGGCTTAGAAATTTAGAAAGTAGAAAATTATGTTTTATGGTACCTGGGAACGGAATATTCTCATTTTAATGGTTTCCTATGGGAAATTAATTTTTGGGATACACTCTTTTCACCTTACACACTGTCTGGGAACCAATTAAGTTCGTAAGCCAAGGTATCACTGTTTATTAAATATGAGCAGCCCTGTTCAAATGGTAATTTTTGTTGATATATCTAAAATAAGAAAGGACACCAATGTCATTTCATAAATTTTCCATGAAGGTGGCCGATCCCCTGTACAACAAAAAGTCATTTTTTTAATATTGTAAATAAAAGTGATCACCTGAGACAGTACACACAGGCTTAATCAAGGCTTTTCCCAATATGCTTGCACATGCAACCAGGTTTTCTCAATTGGATGGTTTAAAAAAATATATTAACACAGTGTATGCTTTTAACTCATTCACTGCCAGACGATGTGCAAAAATGTGCCCACTCTGGTGCCAGGGTTTTTGTCATTTTCGCTCAAATTGCAGTACCCACAGAATATTTAGTTTTAGGACTACATAAACACGCAATGCAGCGGAAGAAACCTTAGACACTCGTCTTTTATCAGAAAAAAAAGTTAATTCCTAGTTATATGGCTCTGGAGTTATTTGAGCTTGAAATGGGGGCGGCTGTACAAAATACAATACATGCGTATTGATTTATATAGCACATTAACAGTTGAAGCTGTAACAAAGCGCTAACAGGGAAAAAAGACAAATGCTGCCCCCTCGTGGAAGTGAAAAAAAACATTGCTAGAGGTCTGGCCAGCGCTTTATCAGCACCGCCTGCAAGAAAAACCAAAACCTAAGGCGCACCTTCAATGAATGAAGTTTTCCAAATATAATATATAAATAGATACAAGTTTTCCCAGTACAAGGCACACTGCAATATAAGCTACTACAGTCAAGGCTGAGGATATGCAATGAAGACATTTGGGTGCGCCTTATACACCGGAAAATACTGTATACTTTAGAACACATAACTTGTAGTTGTCACTCCGGGCCAACAACGTCACTAAGTAATTGTAAGATACCATATTGTCAAGTTCACTGAAGCCATCTCGGGGCCAGAAAAGCCGAAACTGACCAAACTATCCTTGTCGCAGGCGCACTTGCAGTCGGGCATGGTGCCCTCTCACCACGCGCCGCCTGCGCACCCCCCGATGATGCTGATGGCTCCCCAGGGCCCCCCGGGTGGCCCTCAGCCGCAGATGGGGCAGACAGCCCTCAACCACATCCCCGTCTCTTCCACCACACCCTTCTCCTACCTGGCACATCCGCAAGGTAAATATTGCACAAAAAAACAATTGTCATCCATCTGTCGGTGTCGGGCCACGTTAACGTTTGTCGCGATGGCGTTTGCAGTGCAGCCTCATCACCAGCAGCAGCTGTAGGTGACGAATAAATGGCGCCAACGAGCAGAAACTTCATTCATGAAGAGGATGAGGAGCCCTCTTCCTTTTTCTTTCCATCCCCCCCTCCTTGCCCGACATGTTCCCAATTCACTTCCCTCCCCGTTTTCCCGTCTTCCCCAGAAAAGGCAATAAGAGAATGTTAACAGGTTGGTGATGCAGTGATTTGTCTTAAGACAAAACTAATCTTTGAACGAAAGAAATTAAACTGGAACTCTGTTTGCACCGTGTCAGGGTGGAGGGGGGAAAAAGCAACCCATTTTCAAACAGTATTAATGTTACTGTTGTATCGCTGATGCTGCTCCAAGACAACAAGTGTCTAACCAAACTAAAAAAAACAGCCAGCGACAGGGAAAATACAACAGTGTTTATTTATGACAAAAAAAGATGGTTATGGCAACCCACCTCTCACCTGACCCTAATGTAACTTTTAAGTTAAAACTTTTACTTTGTAGATAATATAAATGATTTAAAAAATGAGCCAAAAAAAATAAAAAAATAAAAAAAGTTTTAAAAACTGACCATAATGTTGTGTGTGTGTGTGTGTTCTTCGTGTGTGTGCGTGTGTGCGCTCGCTCCTTGGAAAAGCAATCTTGCTTTTTTTGTTTTTAGCCCAAAACGACGTATTTGTATAAAAAGCACATTTCCCCATCGCCACTTTCCCCCCACTTTCACTATCATTTTCTTGAAAGTGCATTTTTCATCTAAAATTGACAACATTACAGACGCTCCCCACCTTGTGAACGAGATACATTCCGAGCGGTCGTTCGTAAGGTGAATTTGATTGTAAGTTGTTTCAGTGCTATAGAGTAGTTTGTGTGGAATGTCTCAAACACTAAACTGGGAAATATAAAACACAGACGCTCTAACAGTCGTAAAATAAAGTCACCCCTACTGTAGTACGATGTCATATATCATTGGGTCTTCAGTAAGGCATTACTGAAGCTGCTAGCATGTAATTCACTACTTACGTGCCATTACTTTTTGTTTTGATCGCCATTCGACACCTCGCGTCAACTGGGAGAAGGGATTTCCTCCCCGCACACATACTCTACACAGCCAATTGTAAGCGAGCTCGGCACCTCCTCAGAGCGTCAACTGGTAAAAGGGATTTCCGTCCCGCCCACATAATCTCCGCAGCCAATCGTAATCGAGTTTGGCGAATCGAGGCCTTAACACGTTGTCAACACTTCAGCATAGCCGGGCGCTGATTGGTCAACCTTGGTGTCCATCGCGTAAACATCCAGCCCTTGAAACCTCCAACGTGTATGTTTGCTTGCGTGTGCGTGAAGCGCAGTATGCAGCCAATTGCGAGCAAACTCGGCCGGAAAAAGGCGCGCAATACAAATTCTAATTGACAGCATCTCTGTCCAAACATTTTTCGACATACTGTATAATATTTGGAATCTTAAAATTACCGTTACTGTAATATTGGCATTTTTGTATTTTAAAAATGCCATTAAATTAAATGAAAGTAATGTAAATGTAATTCATGTGGCATTTTCTATAACTGTAAATAGTCAAACAAAAACTAACAAAGATCACTGAGCGGAATTACATTCATCACATGTAAATTGCGATTAAGTCAGCAGCAGATGGAAGGAAACTTTAATCTGCTAAGGTTTATTTTAGAAAAAAAAAATAAACTGATCAGTCCAATGTACAGTTGATAGTATATAATTTAGAAGGCTTACAACTGAATGAAAAGGGATTGCCAACACAAAGACATCTTCATTCAAAAGCTCTGTGGTAGTCTGGGGAGGGAGCTTTACAGTGCTGAGGTAAACACACAGTATTGAGAACACATTCATGTCATGAACGGGAAATTTTCAAATCAACCCAAAAGCCATTTTGGCATTAAACCATCTCTCTCCATGGTCAATGAAGGGGGAGGGGGGCGTGGGTAAAGCAACTGAGGAATCCAACATGGAGTGATTTGAAAATGTAACATAAACCCAAGAGGAACAGTTAAATAAATTTGAGGAAAACAATTAACCCAACGCTCATCGAATTGAACAATAAACATTTGTTAAATCACATTTTCCCCATTTTAATTTAGTTTGCCCCTCAGAGGATTATAAAATATTTAAAAAAGGATTCTCAACACTGATTTAACAATACATATATAAATGTGAACATTGTGGCTATGCGAGATCCATATTGCGCGACACACTCTTTTTAAATGTTTTTTTCTGAAGCAAAGAGAGTAGTCGTGATTAGTCAACGTGATACAGTTGCAAGAACAACACCACACGTGTCCATTTAGTTTTAAGAGCCAACATAAAAACAAAGGGAGGGCGGGGTGGGTCGGAAAACAATCGGACGTGCGTTAGTGTTAAGACATCCCATTGCTTAGCAAAATAAAGCGTGGTGGGCATAGATCTGATGACTTGTAGTCATGGTGATGACGCAAACTAAACAGTTAATGCTACCTGTGTGTTTAAAAAAAAGTAGCGTTGGATATTTATTTTAAAAAATGAAAATGAGAACGTGTATGCTTGTGATAGTGGGCAAACGTGCCACAAGGCACATCATTTTTTTTTCTTAACAGCGACTTTAGTGAG
The DNA here is from genome assembly GCF_051943395.1 of Hippocampus bargibanti. Classification (NCBI taxonomy): domain Eukaryota; kingdom Metazoa; phylum Chordata; class Actinopteri; order Syngnathiformes; family Syngnathidae; genus Hippocampus; species Hippocampus bargibanti. The sequence goes on along the minus strand of NC_142737.1, from coordinate 11,011,690 downwards.
TATTGTCTATCTATGCCAACAACGGCAGAACAATGAAACAATGTTGAGCCTTGATCACACTTTTTTCAGGTTATTTAAAGGACAACCAACACCATTTTTTTGTTTCCTAACTGACATCAGAAAAACGTTTTAGCGCATCTAAAAACAAAAACAAAACACGCAGGTTGATACTTTTCGTCAAATGCAAAACACAAATAAAAATGACAGTGCTGAAACTGCAAAAAATGAAACCGGAAGTGGCCAGTTTCAGAAGGTCCCGCCCCCTTGTTCGTGACGTCACGCCAATACGTCTTGCCTTGCTCGAGAATCAAAACAATGGCTTCAGATTTGGAGAAAATGCTTTGTTGTTACTCATCCAGTTATGAATATGATTCAAATAGTTCTGAAGAGGAAAGCATAAATGTTTGCAATCAATTACAGAAGTAATTCCGTGTAATTTTGAGGAGCCTGGACTCCAATGTCGCGCCCAGAAAATGCACAAGATGGCGCCCAAGCTCCGTTGGAAATGGGCTGATTTGTCTGCTGGGAATTTGTGTCAACTAGTATCAAATAGTAGTCTTGGTGCAACACAACGATTCACCATCGCGTTATTTATGTGTTTTCCTTCTAATTTTGGCATCAACACAAAGTTTTCAGACCAAAGTAAGTACCCAAAATGCATTGTGTGTCACTTTCTCGGTCGGGGGCGTTCCAGACGTGACGTGACGTCAGGCATCGTCATCAACTCAAAACAAGACTTCCGGAATATTCATCGCGAGTGTTAAAACGTAAAATATAGCTATATGCGGTGGAATCTTTGTAAGATACGCTCAGTAGAAGTCATTTGAAGCGATTTTACAAATTATGGACACAACTTGTCCGGAGGCGTCGGTTGGTTGTCCTTTAAATGACATGTTTCGGGAAAAGTATTTTGCCTTTCATCAGAATCTCACATGATGTTGTCTATCAGATTTGATTGACGAGTCACTCCCCTCTCCCCCAAACACTATCTCTAAAAGCTACCATTTGTCATATTTCAGCTGTAATGACCTACTTTGGGTGTGAAAAGTCCACACGTCCCTAATCAAAAGATTATTTTTCCACAATTAACGGAACCTGTAACCATGACAACCCATTTAAAAGAGGACATCAAGTAAAGCTGACTAGAACATATGAATTTCATTTCAAATTCATCACTTTAAATGTTGATAGATCGATGTTGACTCCTTTCTTTCAAATTTGGATGTGATTTGGTTCATTGTGAACACAACCACATCCCATTTATAACAGGGTGTGCACACTTGTGCAACTACATGATCATAGTTGTTTTTACCTTGCCTCAAGAATATATATTTTTTAATTGAATTACCTTGAGCCATCTATATATCAGATTAAATTTGTGGAAAAATTATCTGTATAGCACAAAGCCTTTACTGGGGTGTGCAGACTTTTTATATCCAAGATTCTACAAATTTGGAACATGTGACACTCATTTCTAAAATTTCACATCCTTTTCACATCCACTGGTGCTGACAGAATTATTCGAGTGCGGGATGCTGAGTACACGTGTGAAAGTCGACACAGATGTGAAGTTTCACACGCGTTGGCTGGGTTCTGTGTAAAATGTATGAAAAGGGTTTTTAAGTCATTCACTGCCATTTGCGAATTTATTCGGCAATTGAAAATATGAAGTAGAGCGCCATTCCTGAATTTGTTCGGATTTTGTTTTTTTTGCTTGCTTGGGTGCCGATAAAGCACTGGCCAGACCTCTGGCCATGTTTTTTCCCTTCCACAAGGGGGTAGCATTCGCCTTTTGTCCATGTTAGCGCCTTTTTTTTACAGCTTCAGCTGTTGATAAAGCGTTATATAAATCAACATGTATGTATTGTATTGTATTTTATACAGCCACCCCCATTTCAAACTCAGATAACTCCAAACCCATATAACTTGGGAATTAACTTTTTTTTCTGATGAAAGAAGTGACTACGGTTTGTTACGTTGCATTTAATGTTTATGTCGGCCTAAAACTCAATATTCTCGGTCCTGGAATTTGAGTGACAATGACAACAACCCTGGCAATGGAGTGAACAGATTTTAGCACATGTCTGGCGGTGAATGATTGAAGCAATTTTTAATCTCCTGCAACTTCGGTTTCAAAGCAGTTGTCACTGTCTGGTGTGAAAATATATATTTTTTCGACATCACACCAAAAATTTGCATTGACGTAATTGAAAGCTGCTGTGTTATTTGTAAGCGCACCCAAGCAAAAGCCATCCCGTGAGAAGGTTTCTGTGAAAAAAGTCTCACAAAATGACGGCGCTTCACAATTTTGCAGGATCTCTGTATTAAAAAAAAGGTGGCAGCCACGTCGGGCAGAATAACGTTGATGAGGAAGTGTACGCAGGATTCTGTGTGAAAGGGGCTCGAGCTGTGTTTTCGGGCAGAAACATGGCGGGGTAAAAAAGTTGCTGGTCACTGTCGGGCAGTTTAGAGGCCGTCATGAAATGAACATGCATGTTTTGGGGTTGAGAGATAAAGATGGAGTATTTGAACCCACAAACCCACCGCGTTGCTTTCATAGTGAATTAATACGCAAATATGAGAAATCTTGTGACAGAGCATCAGAAGACTTAAAGCGTGACAGAGAGGAGAAAAAAAAAGAGTGCCTCGTTGTGTTTATAGAAAAAAGTAAGCCCACACGGGAAATGTGCCAAGAATTAAAGTATTTCTTTTAGGGTGGGGAAAGTGATTTAGCATATCAGCAAAGTAATAAAAGGAGGTGGTCTAGATGAATTAGGAAAATGCTCAATTCACCCGTGACTGGTGCGAAGAAGCGCTGGTTGCTTAAAGTCAAACCTTGAGTGAAAAAAAAAAAAGTATAAAAAGAGTTTTTTTTTTGCGCGCTGGGCTTGAAGATGAGCCGCGTGCTCCTCAGCCGTCCCAAACATCAATATACATTCACTGCGGACACTCGTGCGGAAGCCACGGGGGGGCGGGGGCTTGGTGGGGTCACTGGAACCCATCTCGTGTCAACGGGCGGCGGGAGGTCAGAGCAGCATGTACTGGTTGTCAATGGCCCGCTTGCGTCCGCGATCGGGTTCCAGCTCATAGTCCGAGTCCCGCCGGGGGAAGACCGGCGGGTGGGCGTGGCGGAGCGGCGGCGGCCTGCCCGCCGACGCACTGCGGCGCGGGGGAGCAGAGGAAGCGCTGGCGTTCGGCGGCGGCGGAGGGGCCGGCCCGGTCCGGCGAGGCGGTTGCGGGCCGGAAGCGCCCGGGGCGGCGCAAGAAGATGACGAAGACGAGGAGGAGGAGGAAGTAGAAGAGGAGGGCGGCTGGCTGCAGCTTGGAGGTGCTCCGCAGTGAGCCAAGTTGGGCTCCGAGTTCCAGCGGTGAAGCGAGAACGGCGCCAAATGGCTGCCGGAGAGCTGACCTGGGGGTGGGGGGGGAGATAAAACAAAAGTTTCAGTTCTTTGCCTTGACACTTCACATTTCAACCAAATATAACTAGCTATTAGCTCTGTAGCTATCTATTAGCTAGCTTTCTATCTTTGTGAGTTATTCTGGGCTATGTGAACGCTGGCGGGTGTGGCCGCCGCTGCTCAACCACATAAAAACTTCTTCTGTGACTATAAAGTGACCTTGAGAGTTTTGAAAGGCGCTTAGAAATCAAATGTATTATTATTATTATAACTACAAGTTTTATTTTGTAAACATCTCTCTCTCTCTCATTCTCTGTGTCTCTCTCTGTGCCTGTCTCTCTCTCTCTGTGCATGTCTATCTCTCTCTCTTTGTGTATGTCTCTTGGTCTATCTCTCTCTTCGTGGCTGTCTCTCTCCCCTTTTTCTGTCTCTCTCACTGTTTCCGTCTATCTCTCTCGATCTTTCTCTGTGCCTGTCTCTCTCTCTCTGTGTGCATGTCTGTCTCTCTCTCTTTGTGTATGTCTCTTGGTCTATCTCTCTCTTCGTGGCTGTCTCTCTCGGTCTCGCTCCCCTTTTTCTGTCTATCTCTCTCTCGATCTTTCTCTATGCCTGTCTCTCTCTCTCTCGCTCTCTCTCTGTCTGTCTGTCCGTCTCCATCTCACTCTCTGTGTCTGTCAGTCTCTCTCGCTCTCTGTGTCTTTCTCTCTCTATCTCTGTCTCTCTGTCTATGTCTATGTCTGTCTCTCTCTCTGTCCATCTGTTTCTCTCTATGTCTCTGTCTGTCTCTCTCTCTGTCTGTGTCTGTGTCTGTCTCTCCCTGCGTCTGTCTGTCTCTCTGTGTCTCTCTTTCTATGTATGAAATATATATCAAAGATTTTTCTCTGGTGAGACTGCGCATGTGCTCCTCACCCTGCGAGGGCGGACTGGAGCCCGCCACGACGAAGCTGGAGAGCGTGACGGCGCCGGCGGATCCGCACTCCAGCGGGATGGGGAAGATGCGGAAGTGGCTGAGCATTTCCACGACGGAGGGGAAGCGCAGATGCTGAACCCTGCACTGCCCCCACTCGGTCAGCGAGAGGCGCAGGTGCTGCACGCCAACACAAATGGGGAAATCACAACCAGAATCTGAAGAGTGTCTTTTTTTCACCATCCCGCCGACGAGGCTTCCAGGCGCACCTTGGCTTTTCCTTGGTAGTTAAAGGTGAGGACGTAATCTCCTCGCCGCGTCTCGCTCTGACGCACCAGAAAGACGCCGTGGCCCTCGGCCCCCGAGCTCTGAACCAGGTGGGCCGCCTTGACGCGCGATATGTGCCCGTGGAACCACGGGTAGGAGAACAGGAAGTGATCGGTCTTGTGGATGAGCGGCTCTGGCAGAGCCAGGGCGACTGGGTCTGGGGAGCAGGAACACAAAAATGGCTTTACAGCTGCACCCAAAAGGAAAGTCATTGACATTTGTATTCATCAAACAACCAAACGGCAGCTTTGCATCCATTTGGATTTTTGTTCAGCACAGTTTTTGAGTAGAAGAGAAAATCCGGCGGGTAAATCTCAGCTTGTCACACCAGCAATGAGGCACAGCTGCCCACATTTGATGTATACGTATCGTATAAACAGCAAATGTCTCGATCGTAAAAAAACAAAACTCAGTTCGGCGTTAAAGGCAACTGACACGTTTCTTGCCATGAAAACCCCCTGTTTTTGGGTGAAACCAATTCCTTTTCTACCAATTCCTTTTCTACTACTGATTGCTTCAGAAAAGCCAGAGGCGACAAATTAACTTTTTTTTCCTGGTAAAATAAGGGTGTGTTTTGTTCCGTTGAAGCACGGTGAAAATGGAAGGCAACATGGAGAGCGGTGAATGCGTCTATTAAAGGACAACCGACGTCTCCGGACAAGTTGTGTCCATAATTTGTAAAATGGCTTCAAATGACTTCTACTGGACAACTTCAACTGACATATTTTAATAAGATTCCACCGCATATAGCTATATTTTACGTTTTAAGACTCGCGCTGAATATTCCGGAAGTCTTGTTTTTGAGTTGGTGACGAGTCCTCACCCTACGTCACTGAAGGAACGCCCCTGACCGAAAAAAGGACACATTGTAGCAGTCCTTCCATCACGTCAATGCATTTTGCTGTACTTTGGTTTGAAAACTTTGTGTAGGACCAACAAGAGGCAGAAGAGGGCGACAAAGCTCCATGTAAGGAATTAATCAGCCTGTGGAAACGGGTTGATTAATTCCTTACACAGCTTTGTCGCCATATTCTGCATTTTTTCGGTGTGACTTTTCCCACCCCTGATGCCTCAAAATGACACGGAAGGACTTCTTTAATCGATTGCAAACATGTATGCTTTCTTCTTCAGAACTATTTGAATCATATTCATAACTGGATGAGTAACAAGAAAGCATATTCTCCAAATCTGAAGCATTTGTTTTGATTCTCCAGCAAGGCAAGACGTCTTGGCGTGACACCACGAACAAGGGGGCGGGACCTTCTGAAACTGGCCACTTCCGGTTTCAAATTGAAGTACTTTTTAGACACTTGAAGTCATTTTTATTGGTGTTTTGCATTTGACTCAAAATATACTGCATGTTTTGGGTATTTTAGATGCTATAAAACATTTTTCTGATGTCAGTTAGGAAACAAAAAAGTGACGTCGGTTGTCCTTTAAGGTTGCAAAGACCACGGAAATATTTTTCCAAAGGAAGTTTAAACTAAAACGTTACAATTAAAAAGCATGCCATAGCAACACATGTCTTTGTAACCCTTATCAGGTTTCAAATATTTTATTGAACAATCAATTCTTTCCGTGGATAGGAAAATAAATCAATAAATCATGCAATGACATGTTACTCCACCTTTGGAAGCAACCCTTTGAAACATGAACCAAATTCCAACCCTAAAATACTAACAAAGTCCCTATTAATCATCTTAAAATCAATAGAGCGTCTCTCCCCTTCACGTTGAGATTCCAGAAATCATCTGAGGACATGACGGAGGAGGTTTCCAACTTTGAAAAAAAAGAAATCAGGGAATTTTGCAACCCTCTGATCAATTCATCGGCAAATTGCTCGATGGATTTCTTCCCAACTCCCGTCGACTGAATTTGGAACACAAAACGTACCGACGCGAATAGCGTGACGTCAATGAAAAGACAAAAAGTACAAATAAAAAAGTACATACAGCTAATTGTGACGGGACGCGCCTGCTGAGTCGGGTGGGACGAAGCAGGCCGCCAATCACTTTGACTGCCAGGCTCAGAGTTTGCCCTGTGATTGGTCGACAGGGCGCTGTCAGCCACCGAGGGGAGGGGCTCCAGATCCACCGTGCCCAACCTGAATAAAAAAAAACACACACACACACACATACTTTGCATTTAATTTTGAAAGTAACTTGTTGCAAACCAAGAGAGAGAGAGAGAGAGAGAGAGAGAGAGAGAGAGAGAGAGAGAGAGAGAGAGAGAGAGAGAGAGAGAGAGAGAGAGCGATAAAGACAAAATGACAGTGAAAGAGAAAGAGAAAGATAGAGACAGACAGGGAAAGAGAGACAGTGATAGTGAGAGAGAAAAAGAGTGAAAGAGAGAGAGAGAGAAAGAGTGAGAAAGAGAGAGATAGACAGAGAGAGAGAGAGAGAGAGAGAGAGAGAGAGACAGAGAGAGAGAGCGATAAAGACAAAATGACAGTGAAAGAGAAAGAGAAAGATAGAGACAGACAGGGAAAGAGAGACAGTGATAGTGAGAGAGAAAAAGAGTGAAAGAGAGAGAGAGAGAAAGAGTGAGAAAGAGAGAGATAGACAGTCAGAGAGTGTGCGAGAGAGACAGTGAAAGAAAGAGAGAGCGCGATAAAGACAGAATGACAGTGAAAGAAAGAGCGAAAGATAGAGGCAGACAGGGAAAGAGAGACAGTGAGAGTGAGAGTGAGAGAAAAAGAGTGAAAGAGAGAGAGTGAGAGAGAGACAGAGAGAAAGATAGAGAGAGACAGACAGGGAAAGAGAGAAAGAGAGAGAGAGACAGAGAGAGAAAGAGTGAGAAAGAGAGAGATAGACAGTCAGAGAGTGTGCGAGAGACAGTGAAAGAAAGAGAGAGCGCGATAAAGACAGAATGACAGTGAAAGAGAGAGCGAAAGATAGAGGCAGACAGGGAAAGAGAGACAGTGAGAGTGAGAGAAAAAGAGTGAAAGAGAGAGTGAGACATTGAAAGAAAGCAAGAGAGAGAGAGAAAGACAGAGAGAGAGACAGGCAGGGAAATAGAGACAGTGAGAGTGTGAGAGAGAGAGTGAAGGAGAGAGAGAGACAGTGAAAGAGAGAGAAAAAAAGAGAGATACAGTGAAATAGAGAGACAGTGAAAGAGAGAGACAGAGAGAGGGAGACAGACAGAGAAAACAAGTGAAAGAGAGAGAGACAGTGAAAGAGAGAGACAGAGAAAACAAGTGAAAGAGAGAGTGAAAGAGAGAGACAGAGAGAGGGAGACAGACAGAGAAAGAGAGAGAGAAAGACAGAGAAAACAAGTGAAAGAGAGAGACAGAGAGAGGGAGACAGACAGAGAGAGACAGAGAAAGAGAGAGAGAAAGACAGAGAAAACAAGTGAAAGAGAGAGAGACAGTGAAAGAGAGAGACAGAGAGAGGGAGACAGACAGAGAGAGACAGAGAGAGACAGGGAAAGAAAGAGTGAGAGTGAGAGAGAGAGAGTGAAAGAGAGACAGAGAGACAGTGAAAGAGAGAGACATAGAGAGAGGGGGAGACAGGCAGAGAGAGACAGAGAGAGAGGGGGAGACAGGCAGAGACAGAAAGACAGAGAGAAAGAGAGAGAGAGAGAGAGAGAGAGAGAGAGAGAGAGAGAGAGAGAGAGAGAGAACAAGTGAAAGAGAGAGAGAGAGAACAAGTGAAAGAGAGAGTGAGAGAGAGACAGGGAAAGAGAGACAGTGAGAGTGATAGAGAGAGAGAAAGGGGACACCACAAGGGGCGGAAAAATAATTCAAATTCCAAAAATAATGAAACAAATAATAATTCCTAAATGTTCTATGATGCAGAGAGGTCTCTTGGTTTTCTAAATAGCTCACGCCCGGCACGTCTTCTACTCAGTGGCGTAACGTGACATGACACGCGTGAACCTTGAACTCCACTTCCTGCGCAGCGTCGAATTAAAGTGATTTTTGTCCCATCAAAACAAATGTTAAAATCACGCGGGTTCCATCGCGTTTCCCACCTGTTGCTGATGCATTCTTTAATTTCGGTGGTCCAGGAGCTGACCTGCTGGTCGTTGTCCGTCTCAAATAGCAAACTGCCTCGGTTAACCTTTAGGGGGTGACAGAGAAGTGTTTTCAATGGACACACACACACACACAATTAAAGGACAACCGACGTCACTTTTTTGTTTCTTAACTGACATCAGAAAAACGTTTTATAGCGTTTCCACAGGCTGATAAATTCCTTCCATGGAGCTTGGACGCCCTCTTCTGGCGGCTTTTGGGTGCAACACGAGGTTTTCAGACCAAACAAGTACAGCAAAATACATTGACGTGATGGAAGGACTGCTACAACGTGTCTCTTTTTCGGTCAGGGGCGTTCCTTTAGTGACGTCACGCGAGGACTCGTCACCAACTCAAAAACAAGACTTCCTGAATATTCAGCGCGAGTCTTAAAACGTAAAATATAGCTATATGCAGTGGAATCTTATTAAAATACGCTCAGTAGGAGTCATTTGAAGCCATTTTACAAATTATGGACACAACTTGTCCGGAGACGTCGGTTGTCCTTTAAGGCTATGAGTCTCTCAAAAAACAAAGCAGCTCACCTTTAAAACAAATGTGTTTAAGTTGTCGGGCATCTCTAGACGGTTGCAGCGACGGACTTCTTGGATATCTGAGCAGTGAGTCGTCAGTTTGGGAGTCGAGGCCTACAAGAGACAAACGGTCAATGGCCGTTCATCGGAATGTCGCAATGTCAGCAAACAGAGACGCCGGAATGGAAGTCACGCTCGTATTCCTGTCGCCACGAAGGGCGCTCAGTGAGTCAAACGTGGCGTGGAAGGCGCACAGATGCTCCAGTAAAAGCAGGAAATAAATGGCAGGAGGAAAAAAAAAAATGGGAGCCGTGCGGCAGTGTTGGCGTGTCAGGAGTAAATACGGAGGGAAATCTTTTACCCTTTCTGCCTTTTCGCTATACGTACGTTATATTCCTGCTGCCAAATAAATAAATAAATAAATAAATAAATAAATAAATAAATAAATACACGAATACATGCATGCATACATATAAATAAATAAATCACCAATAGGTACGGTCATTGATTTTCACCTCATTTTGGTTTTGACAAACTCCGAAAATATGAGGCTCCTTATAGCTTGTCGTTTTGAAAAATGTATAATGTATAATTTTCATATTTATAAATGTATAGATTTTTTTGTAATATATATTCATTTTTGTATTTATTTGTAGTTTTTTTATTGTATTTATGTATTATTTTTGTATTATTATTTGTTGTTTTTTTTGTATTTATTATTATTTTTGTATTATTATTATTTATTATTCATGTATCTAATTTAATTTTAATATTTTCATTTTCTATTCTATTTTTTTCTTTGTATATAACTTGCGTGTATATATAAATATAAATACATGAAAATTAGATACAAAATATGAACAAAAACATTTGAATAGTAAAATATATATTTACATATATAATATATACTGGAAAGTTATGTATGAAATATAAAAAAATAGAGTAGTAAATTAAAACATTAAAATACAAAAAATACATAAATAAATAATAATAAAATAATACAAATAATAATAAAATAATAAATACAATAAAAAACTACAAATAAATAAAAAATTACAAAAAATGTACAAAATATATATATAAATAAACAGAAATTGTAATTCTAATTATAAACAATTACATATGTAAACAAAATGGTTTTCATATACGCTTTAATAGGCCGTAGAAGAGTGGCTGCAGTTGATCTACGCATCCACTAGATAGAGCTAACCTAAAGGTAATACTATCCTATACAAGACAGCTTTATTCATATAATACCATCACAACCGCTGCAGCTTTGACAAAGCGCTTTACAGAATACTGTAAATACTACATCCATTCAATCACATTATTGATCTATGTACTGTAAAAGGCACATCGGATTAAAAAGGTGCAATGTCAGCTTTCAAAGAAAATTCAATGCTTATAATAGAGAAAATATGCTACAATCATTTTTGCAGTCTCTCAGTGATCCGGATTTAGTTGCACGATGTTGACAGTGACAATGACGGTGATGAAAGATGTCAGCCAGTGGATAACTTGGGATCATCATCATTGCCTGGCGACTACCCCCCCCCCCCCCCACCTCCCCCACACACCTGTCATGTGCGCTCGGACGCACAACACCAAACATGAATTACACGCTTTAACCTCTCACGAGTGTCTGACTCGCATGCCTGCGCGTGTTATTGTCAGCTGCCACCTTTCACCCCCAGGGGGGCTACGAGCCCGCACGCCCGGCTGACCGACTCATCCATCCGTGTGCGTGTTGACGCCGGTGGCCATGTTGGCGCTCGATTGGGTGTGTGGGGACGCTGACATTTTGAGTCGCGCCAGTGTGTTCTCACTAAAATATATATTTCCCAGGCTTTCTTGCATCCATCTTGTTCTGCCTCCATATCAATCATTGCACCTGCATGACATTTTTTTTTGTTTTAGTTTATATCCAACTAAAAGCATGACCGATTTTACGTGTCAAATATTCAATAACACTAATCACGGATGTCCCTATTTTTTTTTTAAAAAAAAAAAATCAGCCTGAATCCGAATCTTCGGTTTTGGCAAATGCTAATTCAGAGTCCCAATCCGATACTAAGGCCATGTTTGCAGAAAAACAGACCACGGATCACGATTATTCAAAAATAAATAAATATACATATAGATACATTATGTATACAGTATTTCTCAGTGTTATATGCTGTTTAGCTGTGATTATATTACAAATACGGTGTTATATTTATGGTAAAGCTATAAATTAATCTTGTAAATATGTGAATGGATATGTTAGAAAATTTCCAATTTTGTGACAGAAAATGTGGATTAAGTAAAAGAAAAATAGCATGATTTATACAACTTTTAAACACTGCCTGTTATAATCCATTTCTCCAAAGTATTTTCCCGTGTGTCATTTTTTTGACGACAGTTACATGTATTTCAAGAAAAAAAGAACATTCTGTTGAATAAAAGCACAAAGTCCCACGAAAACAAATCAAGTACAGTGAGACCTCAACTTACAAACACCTCAACTTACAAACTTTTTGTCTTACAAATGTCAAATTTATGAAAATTAAACCTTATAATAAGCACTATTTTCATAATACACACCCACCACGGCTGGCGGAGTGATCTTCGGCGGAAGCACACGACCGAACCGCACCACAGGTTAAGTTACCAACAGTCCTAATGGAAGGTGACTCTCCTTCCATAAGCCATCAACGACCATCAAAAAGGTAAATAAAACTTTATTTTACAGTACAGTTTATTTCTTTAATTACAGTCCTCATGTAATGCGCCTCTCTTTCCAAACAGCAATTCCCTTTGACCTTCGACCTCCAACGCCATTCCATCAAGCCATAAATGACCATCACAAATGTAAATAAAGTGACTTTATGATAGAATGCAGTGTATTTCTTTCATTACAATACAATAGCACATTTATTATACATAGAATAAGGTATGTTGTGTGTAGTTTTAAGGCTTATTTAGTTGAAAAGTATATTTTATGGAAACCCGGGAACGGATTATTCCCATTTTAATGGTTTCCTATGAGAAAAATGTTTTTGAGATACACACTTTTCGCCTTACACACTCTGTCTGGGAACCAATTAAGTTCGTAAGTTGGGGTCTCACTGTATGTCAAGTGCCATAATGCTTGCTAAAGTCCGACCCAACATTTAAAATTGTCCAATGTGAACCACGAGAACAGTCATTATTTTAGACTTCAAATTTGAAAATTAGTTCTTCCACTAACTCATTCACTGCCGGACGATGTGCAAAAATGGATCCTTGGAATATTGAGTTTGAGGACTACATAAACATACAATGCAGCGTAAGACTTTTTTCATCAGAAAAAAAGAGTTAATTTTTGGAAAATAATTAAAAAATGCTAGAATCCATTTCACCCAATAATGTGGAGTGAGAGTGTTTTTTCTAATGAATTATGACAAGAAATCTTTTTAGAAAAAAAAATCAAGACTATGTGAGTGATGTGCATTCATGGAAGTGCTGATGCAAAGTACAACTGTTTTGCCTTGGTGAAGGTGGCCACATTGGATTTTTTTAGGTCATGTTTTTTTTGGAGTAAAAATGCAAATCCAATTTTGAATTTGGTCATCTCCAAAATAAAATGTTATATTAACTCATTAACTGCCAGATGATGTGCAAAAATGTGTCCACTCCAGTGCCAGGGTTTTTGTCATTTTCACTCAAATTGCAGGAACCATGGAATATTGAATTTTAGGACTACATTAACACTCAATTCAGCATAAGGAACCTTAGACTCTCTTCTTTCATCAGAAAAAAAGAGTGAATTCCTATGCGTCTGGAGTTATCTGAGCTTGAAATGGGGACGGCTGTACAAAATACAATACAATACATATTGATTTATATAGCATTTTAACAGGAGCTGAAGCTGTAACAAAGCGCTAATATGGACAAAAGGCACATGCTGCCCCCTGTTGTGGGAGGGAAAAACATTGCCAGAGGTCTGGCCAGCGCTTTATTGGCAAGAAAAACCAAAACCCGAACACATTCAAGAATGGCGCTCCACGTCATGCTTTTCAATTCCTGAATACATTCGGCAATGGCAGTGAATGAGTTAATTTGTTGTGGAGGGCATGAAATATTGTAATTGCCCCGAGAGGAAAGTGTAACTACAACGTGTCCCGCGGCAAACAATGAGTTTGACACCCTTGATCTACAGCGATCTATCTTCCGACAAATTTCCACAGTTTATTTAACTGCTGAGGAAATTTATACAACAATCATCGCTCTCTCAACGGCTTTGTCGTAGGCCCGACCGACTACCACGTCCATACATGGAGCACAAACCAGACTCGAACGCCTTTCTGGAATGAACACGACAGCTCGGCGGGACAACAAGCAGTAACAAAAGCATCCAAAGGAAACAGACGAGACAGCGAGACACTGCGTTGAGGGAGGTGGGGTGAGATGGAGGAGGCTCGTGGAGGAAAAGAGGGAGTGATGGAGAGCAGAACGGATGACAGATTCCAGGGCTTTTGTGCACCGGATGAGTCTGAGTCCATGCGACAGTGTGTGAACCTGAGGAATGTCTACGCTAATCCTCAGACGCAGACACACGCATGTACTGAAACAAACACACGCACACTCACCGGATGAGCAAATGATTTGCTCAGATGGGCACATTTTGTGAATGGACGCCACCGGTCGGTCGGAAAGTCGGGTGTCTCAACCGCGGCGTCTAATATCATCAACAAGACGTGTCCTCACACGGGTGAGCGGAATGACTCATTTGAAGTCGGATGCAATCGGGAGGAAGTGACTAAAAGTGAAATTGCAGAGGCATATCTGAGACCGCGGTCTTTATTTACACTTATTATATGAAATTTGTCAACGTATTGTGTTTAATTTTTTTTGCACGGGCTTTGTTCATAGAGGAATAATGATCAAACAAAAGTCAAAGTGAAGATGAATTTCATTTCAACAGCCCCATGGTGAGTTGCTGTTAATGAACTTAAATGAGGTGAGAAGCTAACGTTCTGTTTAGCTAACGCAAGGGTGTTAAACTTATTTTTTTTTTGCCGCGGGCCACATTTTAGTTACATTTTCCTCTCAGGGGTCGTCATGAATTTTAGGAAACCATTCGAATGTCTAATCACCTCCACATGTTACATATAGAGTGCACATCTAATTGATGAATAAGTCAATAATAACAATAATAATAATAATAATAATAATAATAATACATTTCATTTATCAGCACCTTTCAAAACTCTCAAGGTCACTTTACAGTCACAGGATCAGTTTTTCTGTGAGTGAGCAGCGGCAGCCACACGCGCCAGCGTTCACTCAACCCGGGAATAATTCAAATAGATCACGTTAGCTAGCTAGCTAATAGATAACTAATAGATGTGGCGCCAACTTGAAGTAAAAACAACAACAAAAACAGCCCCCTCACTGCTGCGTTCTTGACCAATCACGTGGCTTTAACCGAAGACTGGGGGTGGGGAATAGAGGACAAAAACAGTCGGCTGCCATGTTGTTGTTAGAAGAACGGGCTCGTTCGCGAACGACACATCACTCATTGAGGCAGCTCCGTGTACGAAAACAGTTCGTATGCCAAGGTAAAGTTTGTATGCCAAGGTTAAAATATCCTAAATGTAACGTTCGTAAATCGAAGTTTGTAAGCCACGGGGTTCGTAAACCGAGGTATCACTGTACTTGACACTGTTACAATATTTGTTTTAGTACAACATAATAATCTATAAATTGAACAACAACGGTTGGAACGGGCTTTCAAGTGTCATAAAAGTAACGATAAACAGCAGAGTTCAATTACTAACGTTGTCACTCAAATAACAGAAAAAAACAACAAATCCTCAAAATTCATCGATGAAGTGACCCCGCACGGCTTAACACGACTCTGACGCAGGTGTGGGATCGAATGAGATCTTGGTCTTAAGCGAGAGTGACTCACAGCGAGGAATTCATTGTGAGAACGTGAATGAGTTTGCGATGACTTTGAGGAACCACATGTGGCGGGGAAGAGGAACAAGATGGAGAAGAAACGAGCAGCAGATGTTTTGAGTGGTTGAGCAACACATCACGGTGCGGATCTATCTGGTGAATCAACTCCATTGGGGAAGCCAGGTCACAAGGCGGTGATGACTGATCATCTCCACAATAACAAACAATAAACGTTAGCATACACACATTATGTTAAATGGGTCGATGGTGCATTTATTGGACAGACGGCCACACATGAGACATGCCAAAAGCTCAGAGGCTCTCTGGGGGGGTACTCGCTGACATCATACACACGCATGCGTCCGTACCTGTATAGTACAGCAGAGAATCGCACGGGTATCAAGACACAGCAAGTGAGCGCAAGCGTACAGTAAAATCCCCACGGGGTGTTTTTCAGTAGCATCTCAAATGACTGATCCCATGTGTGCTTGAGTGCCTTGTTGGGTCGTTTCCGCATAGCCCTCCAGTCATCTTTTTATTTATTTATTTATTTATTTTTATTTTTACGCTTTCTCATCCGGCAATTGGTGGGAGTGAGACCACAAAAAAATAAAGGTCCCAAAAGCCATCAAATATGTTTTTCAACTGGGGAAAAACAAGTTGTCTATGGTAAGAAAAGGGGATTCAAATAAATTCAAAATACTCAAATTGAGATATTTTTTTTTAGGTTATAACATTAAATA
This sequence comes from Hippocampus bargibanti, assembly GCF_051943395.1. NCBI lineage: Eukaryota > Metazoa > Chordata > Actinopteri > Syngnathiformes > Syngnathidae > Hippocampus > Hippocampus bargibanti. The sequence continues at coordinate 10,995,842 of NC_142737.1, read as the reverse complement.
CAAACAAGTCTGATTGTATTTAATGTGAAGTTTCGAAATCAAAAGGCATGTTAAAAATTGTTTTGTGGGCTATTAATTTAGGATGGGATTCGCTCAGGATTCGTTTTTTTTAATATGACATTTTTTGAGTGCTTTGGGAATCATGAAAAAATAATGCTGTGGTGTCAACCATATTTTTAATTATTTATCTATTTATTTATCAAGTTATCTTTTATGTATTTATTAATGTGTTAATGTTTTAATAATGTATTAATAATGTATTGACAATGTATTAACAATGTATTAATAATGTATTATTTATGTATGAATTTATGTATTTATTTCTTAATGTTTTTATTTTTGTACTTATTTGTTTTAGCTATTTATTTATTTAGCTACTTGCTTATTGAGGTATATATTTATTTAGCTATTTATTTATTCAGCTACTTGTTTATTGAGCTATGTATTTATTTATTTAGGTATTTGTTTATTTATCAGTCTGTCTGTCCATTCGTCCGTCCATCCACCCATCCATGTCTACTTCTGAATTACAGCTTGCCTCGGAGGCGCGGTGAAAAATCCGAACGCAATTAATTACGTTACATTATTTCATACATTTATTTACAAGTACAGTTTCCAGCAAGAATCATGAAAGTTGACACGCATCAAATGATGTGGCGGGCCGATCTGGCCCAGGGGCCTTGAGTTTGACACCTGCACTGCACATCGTCAGTAATTGTGATATTGCAAATTGTGAATTAAAATCAAGGCCTGATTTGCAAATGAGCAAGTCTCGTAAAGCGGGCTATATTTCAACAGGTTGCTGATAATACGAGTGCATTATGACTCGTCTCTCACTCTCCTTTTCACACTGACTCAACTTTCACCGCGGCCTACGAAGACACACTCACGCTTCCTCACCCTCACGGACACTTTCACACAACGCAGACGTGGACGAAAGTAGTTCGACAACAGACGAGGCAACAACGGATGTGACCGAGCGACCTCGCGCCCATTCGGTCCGAAACGCGGGTATGCCGTCCGTACAGTACCGATCACGCACACACCCACACTTGGGTGACACACAGGATGTTAGGAGAGCAACATGACATTCCCAGGGTCCCTTTTGCAAGGCCATTGCCATGGTAACGGACTGACATGCAACATTCCGCTATCCCGATGAGGGTTGCTGGGGCCTACACTGTCCAGAGTGCCTGTGTATGTGTGTGTGTGTGTGTGTGTGTGAGTCTACGCACGCGCACCATATGAGACCATCGGCTGGGGGCTGAGGAGACCTCAACTTTCAATGTCATAATCGGCACATCTGTCAGTGCTCCCCTGGGCGGTTTGTTTCTCTCAGACTGAAAATATCCATTTTTGTCAAAGCGTACGGTGGAACCCGCAAAGCCAAACTCCAGAAATGGCGGACATGTTGGCGTTCGATCAAAATTCAATGGAAAATTAGATCTCAACAACATCCATCGTGTTTTGTTTTTTTGTAGGATTTGTGAATGAATTCTTTCAAAGTTTGCACTTGTGTATTTCAGCCTTCTTTGTGTGATTCCACAACAGTGATTGCAAATCCATCAAAGTGTGTCAACGACAAAAAAAAAAAAAAACACACTTGTTACATTGACAAGGTTGCTCGGTACAACATGTACAGTGATACCTTGGGTTAGGAACTTAATTGGTTCCCAGCCAGAGTGTGTAAGGCGAAAAGTGTGTATCCCAAAAATGAATTTCCTATGGGAAACCATTAAAATGAGAATAATTCGTTCCCAGGTCCCCATAAAATATAATTTTCTACTTTCTCATTTTCTAAGCCTTAAAACTACATAAATATTTAAAGTAAATCATTTTTATGTATAATAAATGTGCTATGGTATTATAATTAAAGAAATAAAGTCTACTTAATAATAAAGTCGTTTTATTGACCTTTGTGATGGTCGTTGATGGCTTGATGGAATAGAGTGGCTGGTTTCATCAGCATTAAACACTTGATGAGGAACGTAACCTTCTTTCACCATCTTGAGGAATGATCCCATGTAGGTGCTTTCTCTGTGATAATTTTATGTAGTTCCTCATCAATTATGTTCTGTTTAGCTGGGTTGATAGCTTTTTGCATCAAGTGTACAGATGGTTTTGTGCGGGTTATTTGTGAAGCCTGATTGATGGGATATTTTAACCTTCCAGTCTACACTCTACTTTTGAACTATCAAAGTTGAAACGAGTCCAAATTTCACTGTTTTCTATCCATTTTCTCACCATTTCACTTTTGATAAAGGACAAAACAGTCGGCTACCATTTTCTTGTTAGGAGAACGGGCTCGTTCGCGAACGACACATCATTCATTGTGGCAGCTCTGTGTGTATCCCAAAAAATAGTTCGTATGCCAAGGTAAAATTTTCATAAATGTAAGGTTCGTAAACCGAAAAGTTCGTAAGCCAAGACCAGCAATAAATATTTGTCACTATTTTTGAAGCTAGTTAATGGATTGTATTGGTTAGCCTTTATTAGTCTCGCAATGGAGAAATTTACATTTCACCGCAGCAAAGTGATGAAAGTAAAACGAAAGCGAAGGAAGAAGTAGAAAAACAAAACACAGGAGATGCTGGAAAGGCAGCCATTCTCGTGGCGCCATCTTGAAGTCAAAACAACCAAACAAAATGGCGGCATAAACTAACCTGTTTTCCCAAGTTCTGTCACGTGAGCTCCCGCACTGCGCAAATTGATTAACGTATTTTCCGGTACATAACGCGCACCTAAAAGCCTTGATTTTCTTAAAAAAAAGACCCTTTGCCTTCCACGCAGGTGCGCCTTATATGTGAAGTAACATTGAGCCACAACAGGTGTCGCAACTACTGTCAGCAACCATCGACTCCATTAGCCCCTGTAGAAAAAGTATTGCATAACTCCAGCCTCTACTGTAGTGCCTTATAATGTGGTATGCCTTATGTTAGGAAAACCTTTATAGATTGATATATTATATTTGGAAAATTTTTTTCATTCATTGAAGGTGCGGCTTATACTCCAGTGCGCCTTAAATATGCACAAAGTTGGAAAAAAGTTGGAAAACTCATTCACTGCCAAAAAGTTGGAAAATACACAAATAGAGGGGATGCTAGAATCTATCACAGCCCTCTTTGGCCAGTCAAATGGGGACAGTCATCAACAAATTATTATTGTTTAATGTTTTTCTTTTTCCAACAGCTTAACAAAAATACAGAACACAAGGTCAAAAACACATTCCAGCATCATTACACATTGGTCAGGTGGCGGCAAAGTGCCAGTTTTACTTTATTTTGGTTAAATTGTGTTGTATTATTCAGTTCTGGACTCAAAGCATTACCTCACTGCACGCACCGCTGAAAACTACACCCACAAAAAGAATGGAAATGAATATCCCTCGGACAGTGCTAATCGCAACCGAACACGATTATCTTGATTGAAAACAGAATGTTTGATTCAACTTTATATTTAAAAAAAAACAAGCATTCCACTGAGGTAGTTTTGATCTCTTCATATTCTCCATCAACACCATCTGCGGCAGGAGAGGAGGATGTGGTGACAGAATTGCACATTTACTAAACTTTTAAAAAGCGCGCACACACACATGCTGGACGCGCAGAAGTGATCGAAGAGAGTGTTCTAGGAAATTGGTGGAGGGAGATGAAATAAATGTGTCAGTTTTTTTTTCTAGGCTTCTGAGAAATAGTGAAGGGCTGGCGAAATATGCACATGTTGAAAAAAAAAAGCACACACATCCACAGAAAAGATTCACATGGGCCAATTTAGCTCAGAGTTGATGAATTAGAGATGGTCTGACTGGAGATGTTATTAATTGCTTTGCACTTTTAAAGAGTTTTGGCAAGAAAATAAATACATACTGTGTGCATTGTAAAGTTAGATTTTTTTTAACCTTCTTGACAGCACTTTAGATCGGAATTCAATTGATTTTGTGACTATACTCAGAACTTAAGCAAATCTCCCCTCCCCATTAAAATGAATGGAGATACTGTTAATCCATCCCAATTTAGCACCCTTCTTAAAAAAGCAATACTTTTGTTCGTTAGAAATAAGAAATAAAACATTGTACTCAACAAAAACATACTATGATTATGTAAAATTATAGAATGTGAAAACACTAAACATTTATGAATATTTTATCTATTTTTGCTTCCTGGGACTAATTGTATAGCCACTTGGGGCTAATTATATTGAAATAAAATAAATACAATCACTTACTGTGAACTCAATTAAAGTCACAGTTGTTGAAGCGTAATTTTTATGCCTGTGTGTATTCTTATATTGTCTGTCTACTTGTATTGCCCCCTCATTTGTGTTGTGTTTACACCGTGTGTGAGAATTAACTCATTCACTGCCATTCCCAAAATTGTTCAGGTTTTAGTTTTTCTTGCACAGGGGTCAGGGGGCGCTGATAAGGCGCTGGTCAGACCTCCGTCAATGTTTTCCTTTTCCACAAGGGGCAGCATTTTCGTTCTGTTTCAAGCTTGGATAACTCCAGACCCATATAACTTCGGAATGAACTATTTTTTTTCAGATGAAAGAAGAGAGTCTAAGGTTTCTTACGCTGCATTGAATGTTTATGTAGTCCTAAAACGCAATATTCGATGTGTCCTGGAATTTGAGTGAAAATGGTAAAAACCCTGGCAATGGAGTTGATAGAGTGCTTATGCACATTAGTAAACATATTATGTTATTTCATGCTTAGATTAGTAAACATATTATGTTATTCCATGTTTAGCTTAGAACATATGTTATTGCATGTTTAATTTAGTCTACATGGAATTATGAAGCTTATTAGTTGAATAATTGCGTGTCTGCAGAGTGTAACAAGTATCAACTTTCAGTCTAATGTTCTCCCAATACTTGTCCGTAGCTGATTGGACAACAGATCGCTGCTGCGTGACTTCCAATACTTGTCCGTAGCTGATTGGACAACAGATCGCTGCTGTGTACTTTTAAACTAGTTTGAGCAGGCGGGCTTTGTGCGTCTTGGCTTCCCGCTTCAGACGAGAGATGTTCTCCTTTTGTTTTACGAGAATAAAGTATTTTTTTCTGTTCACTATCTATCGTCCCCGCTGGTATTTCATCATAAAACTTCGTTCAACTCCGAACCAGATGAGAAACAGGAATTAGAATCCAACAGGAGTGGACACATTTTTGCACATCATCTGGCAGTGAATGAGTTAAGCTAACCCAACGTTCGTATGGCAAAGTTATGTGGTTGTTTTAAATACGATTTGTTCTGTGTTTAGTTACTAGAGTTAGTCAACTCTAGTTGGAAGTTGCAACAAGCCACTTTTTGGGAAGCATTGGTCCTTATCCGACAACTGTTGCTTGTGGTTACGGTGGGTTTAGAGCGCATCTCAGATTTTTTTTACTCGCAAGTCAAAGCAAACTTCTGCAGTTCCTACTTTTGGAATAAATTTGGTGGTATTATTTTGGAACAGTATTATTTTTTTGTTGTTGAGGTTCATCCAAATCAAATGAATAAAAAAAATAATCAAGAGTGGTTTAGAATGTGAATGAGAAAAGAACATGATTAAATGAATCGTCAGCACAGCAGCCACAATGTTAGCATACATTACTCACACATACAAAAAGTATATCTCCCCCTCCCCCCATATTTAACTTTGTAATTTCTCCCTTTTCATATACGAGATGTTTTGCCAGGAAAGATTTGTGGCAGTGACATCCTCTGCCATAAACGTCTCGGTTTATTGAGCACGTACGTATGCCAGCATGGAACTTCATCGTCATCATTCCAGAAAATCAAGAGGAACTTTTCTCATCTTCCAACTTTATCCAACTCCTTTCAAAAAAGAGCAGCAAGTGCGTGTGTTCACATTTGACTTTGTAGACACGTTAAGGGTGTGGGTTTATGTTAACGTTCAATCAAGAGAGCAAAAACAATAAACATTGTCAAAAGATTTCTCCCAAGATGACAGTTTGTCAAAACACTGAGTCAAGTTCAAGCGGAGAACAGTGTACCGTATTTTCCGGTGTCTAAGGCGCACCCGAAAGCCTTCATTTTCTTCAAAAGATAGTCCTGCGCCTTATACGCAGGTGCGCCTTATATGTGAAGTAATATATTTATTATATTCATTATTATATTATATTCTGAACATTGTTTTCGTCCATTGAAGGTGTGCCTTATAGTCCGGTGCACCTTATATATGGAAAAGGTTTGAAAATACATAATCCATTGGGGGTGCGCTTTATACTCCAGTGCGCCTTATACACCAGAAAATAAGGCATCAAAAATGTTGAAAACAATGGCTGCCTTAAGAATTGAATTTTTTTAAAGTTGATAAAATTGATCAGACACTTTTGTAATTTATTGTTTTTTCACTTAATGTAGAAGATTCTAAAGGCCTTTGAAGTGAACATTTGGATTTGTTCAGTCATTTTCATTTTCTTCATCCTCACAAGGGTAAAACTTTATTTAACTTAAAAAAATATTTATTTATTTATTCATTTATTTATGCTATGCTTGTTTAATGTTACTTGTACACCTTCTCAAAACCCACCTATTTAAAATTGCAGTTTCTGTATAGCTCACTCTCTTGTTTCTATTCATAATTGTATTTTATTTATTGCATTCTATTTGTGATTGTATTTTATTTATTATAGTACGTATGCTTGTCTGTGACTGTAAAATGTCCTTGAGAGCTTTGAAAGGCACTTAATAGTAATGTGTTGTTATTATTATTACCGTATTTTTCGGATTATAAATCAGTTTTTTTTTACTTGAGCAAGCTGAAATTCACATTGAAATTCCTCATTTTTGTTCAAAATTAAAAAAAAAAAACAGCAGAGAGCTCCAATAAGTCTGGTTTGTTAAGAACTGATTGTTCGTCTCTATCTCTCCATCCATTACATGTGATTAACTCATTCACTGCCATTCCCGATCTTTTTTGGATATTGAAAATATCCAAAAAGGAGCGCATTTACCATTTTTTCCCCCGGTATTTCCGATGGGGCCGAGAAAGCACTGGTCAGACCACTGGCATTGTTTTTCCCTCCCACGAGGGGGCAACATTTGGCTTTTGTACAGCCACCCCAATTTCAAGCTAAGATAACTCCAGACCCATATAATTTAGGAATTAACTTTTTTTCTGATGAAAGAAGAGCATCTCAGATTTCCAATGCTGTATTGAACTCATTATTCCGTAGGCCCTGGAATTTGAGTGAAAATTACAAAAAGCCTGGCACTGGAGTGGATACATTTTTGCACATCGTCTGGTAGTGGATGAGTTAATGTTACTTGAGCAAGCTGAATTATCATTTTTTTTATTCCACTTTTTTTAAAATTGCCTTGACATTGGCCATTTTGCTATTGAAATCTGCATTCATTCATTCATTTTCGGTTCCGCTTTATCCTCACGAGGGTCACATGTATTAATTTTGTTATTTTTGCTACGCTTGTTTAATGTTCCTTGAGCAAGCTGAAATTTGCATTTAAATTCCTCATTCTTGTTCAAAATTGAAAAACAGCAGAGCTTGAAAAAGTCTGGATCAAAAGTTTATTTTAAAACTGATTGTTTGTCTCTATCTTGATCAATGACGTGATCAAATGCAGATCCGTCCCGATCACAATTCAGACAAGAATCCCATTCAGACCAACAAAAAGGCATGATATTATCCTGTCAGTGTTTTTGTTGTTGTTTGTTTTGTTTTTATGAAAATAATCGGCCAACCCGCCATCATTTCTTTCCTCTTTTGGCACGTTTGAACAAACGTTCTAACGCACTTCTGCTCCTCTTGACTTCACTTCCCGAGTTCAGCTGAGCCAGAAGCAAGCCTGCACTGGGAGCCAGATCAAACCCACGATAAGATTTTCCGCACCAGCGTTCACGCCAAACATGACTAGCCCGGGTCAAAACTATGCCAACATGTTTAAAAAAGGCAATTTGCTCCGAGAGGTGGACATGCTCCACTCGCAATGGGGATTTGATTAGATCATTTTTTTAATATTCTGTTCAAAGTGAGAGGCCCAGAATAATACGTAATGTACACCTAATGTACTGTGATGGAAACCTGAAAGAGTGAGAGGAGCAAGCTTCTAGGCTGGAGGAGATTACACAGCTGCTGCACAATGTGAACATTACAAGCAAACACAGTTTTTAAGGCACGGGAACATTCGGGGTTGGACTCCAAACGTTTACCACTTCGTACATTCACACTTTACAGTGATATTCGTGCAACTACATGTGCGATACAATTTATTAAATTGGGTTTTGTGGCTTCTCAAAATTAATTTCCCTGTGCGAGACTGTCAAAATGGCTCATGCAGATCCCTCCTTAAAATATGCCCATTGCCCCCCCACCCCCCCCAAAACAACAACAACAAAAAACACCCGGTTCAGGATGTTCCCCTTCGACTGCCCAAAGATGGCTGGGATGGATTCTAGCACCCCCTCTACCCGTGTGGATGTGGTTTGGGTTGAGTTTTGTTTTCCCCATTTTACTGTATTTTCCGCAGTATAAGGCGCACCCCCAATAAATGGTGTATTTCCAAACTTTTTCCATATACAGTGATACCTTGGCATACTAACTTAACTGGTTTCACAGAATGTGTGTGTAAGGCCAAAAGTGTGTATTCCAAACATTAATTTCCCATAGGAAACCATTAAAATTAGAATAATCCGTTCCCAGGCCCCCTAAAAAATAATTTTCAACTAAATAAGCCTTAAAACTACACACAATATACATTATTTATGTATAATAAATGTGCTATGGGATTGTAATTAAAGAAATAAACTGTACTGTATAATAAAGTCGTTTTATTTACCTTTGTGATAGTTGTTCATGGCTTGATGGAATGGATAGCTTTTTGCATCAAATGTCTCAAGGACCTCTGGGTTGTACATCTTAGAAGTTGTGATATTGCAACAGTAACAGATGCAGGCAGACACACTAGAAACTTCATTAATAGCTGGTTCCATTGCTTGTATGTTCTCTTCAAATTGTACAGATGGCTTGCGCGGGTTATTTGTCGAGCCTGAGTCATAGGATATTTTAACCTTGCAGTTTACACTCTGTCTTTGAACTATCAATAAAGATGAAATGAGTCTGAATTTCACTGCGTTTTCTATCCATTTTCTCACCATTTCACTTTTGTTTTTTTGGTTCAAGCTCTGTTGTCTCCCTTTCGTGTGTGTGTGTGTGTGTGTGTGTGTGTGTGTGCGTGCGCGCATTTCTGTTTCTGTACCCCTCCCCCCACGCAATGCTGCATGTGTCCTGCTGCGTGTGTCCCCTTCCTCCTGTTTCACGGATCTTGACCAATCACGTGCGGCTTTAACCAAAGACTGGGGGCGGGGAATAGAAGGGGAAAAAAGCCGGCTGCCATTTCAGGAGCTGCAAAAAACGGCTTGTTCGCGAACGACACATCACTCATTGTGGCGCTCCGTCTGTTCCCTGAAAAATAGTTCGTATGCCAAGATTATATTCTCGCAAATTTAACGTTCGTAAGGCAAAAAGTTCATTAGCTAAAGCGTCCATAAGCCGAGGTATCACAGTATAAGGTGCACGAATGTTTTCCAAATATAATATAAAAATACATAAAAGTTTTCCCAATACAAAGCGCACCGGAGTACAAGTCGCACCATCCATGAATGGTGTATTTTCAAACTTTTTCCATATATTATATTGCAAATTTCCCCATTGTGGGACAAATAAAGGTTTTCTGATTCTGATTCTGATATAAGGCGCAACGGACTATAAGGCGCACCTTCAATGAAAGTTTTCCAAATATAATTTATAAATATCTAAATGTTTTCCAAATACATTATAACATTATACAGTAGAGGTTAGGGTTACCCACAACTTCTTCTGTGGGGAAAAATGGAATCAATGGCTGCTGACACTCATTGCGAGACCTGTTGTAGCTTAATATTACTTCACATAAAAGAAGCACCTGCGTATAAGGCGCAGGGTCATCTTTTGAAGAAAATCATGGCTTTTGGGTGTGCCTTATACACCGGAAAATAGGGTACTCCCAGAGTTGAATTGCGATAGACAGCCAAAGTTTTGAGATAAACGTCACGAAAAAAAGGGGTGACATGATAATTAGTTCGACTAGATTGCTGAGAAATGTATCCAAGCTTGATTTAGAAGAAGATGACAACGAAGAATATCCAATGTTGGTTGAAGTTGGTTTCACTGCTGCAGTGGTTGGACAAAGGAAAATTATCGGGCAGCTTTACTTTGGGGGCTCGGCTGAGTCGTGGTTCATCCCGGAGAAGACATTTAATACAATTAATACCAAATAGATAAAAATGGGAACACACATGGGTTTTATACAATAAAAAGGGCTGCTTGCCGACCCCCCTCTTGCAGAAAGAGACACTAGAAAGAAACGAGAGCAAGATCTGACAAACATCTTGACCACATGACTCTAACCACTTCACTTCCTTTAGATGTTTCTCTTGATTTCTGTCACACCGAAACACATGTGCAAATTTAAGGGCTCTTCAACAGTCAAAGTGAAGCATCCGGCTCATTGTTGCGAGCCAGGGGGGGGGGGGACTGTCGAGCCCACCTCCTAAAGAGAATCCAAATCCAAGATCTTTGGTGTTCGTTTTAACTCATTCACTGCCAGATGATGTGCAAAAATGTGTCTACTCCAGTGACAGGGTTTTTTGTCATTTTCACTCAAATTACAGGACCCACAGAATATTGAGTTTTAGGACTACATAAACATTCAATGCAGCGTAAGAAACCTTAGACTCTGTTTTTCATCAGAGAAAAAGAGTAAATTCCTAGATTATATGGGTCTGGAGTTATTTGAGCTTGAAATGGGGGCGACTGTACAAAATATAATACAATGCATGCATATGTCCCCTCGTGGGAGGGAAAACCATTGCCAAAGGTCTGACCAGCACTTTATCGGTACCCCCCGCAAGATAAAAGCAAAACCCGAACAAATTCGGAAATGGTGCTCCACGTCATGCTTTTCAATTCCCGAATAAATTTGGGAATGGCAGTGAATGAGTTAATGCGCTACAAAACTGTAAAAAAAAGGTACTTGAATGAAATAAAAAAACTTGAATAACAATAAAAAAAAGACGCAAAATGACTTTATCCACTTTGCGATTCCCACCTCTGCTTGCGTTTGGGTTCCGGTTCTGCTGACCGGGCCTGTGTTTATGAAGCACTTTAGTTATGGTACATACAACGAGGGGCTAATCAACACACCATGTTGCCATCTAAGAAGCTAAAGTACAAATAACGCACAACAGCATGATCAGGTGTTAGGGCAATTCGTTATACGAACACATTTCTAACATCTTCTCTATTTCTTTACATATCTTTTATTTTATCAGACCTCCTGTCATCATGCCACATTCTGTCCATCTTTACATGACATCACATCCTGTCAGTCTTTATAAAAGCTCTCCCAACAAGCCCCTTCTTTTTCTTCCTTCTTGGCTCTCCTTCTCTGCCTGCCCCTTGGGGTTTAAAGAATCTTTTTTGTTTTTACTTTTGATTCCTGCATCATTCATGAAGACCCTAACACAGGCTGAATGAAAAACTGCTTTCCACTGATGCTTACAATCGCCCTTTCGTATACTTTGGTATGCGCTAACAACTTGTTGACAATGATTTCAAATTCAAATGAGCATCCCGGTACGGTAATGCATGTATGACAAATTTTTCCAATCAATCATATTGGCTACAGCAACGCCACATTAAACCTCATTTGGAATTTTTGTCGTGTCACTGAAGCATTTAGAGGAGCTCTAATATGCTGCCAATACACGGCAAAGCACAAGCTAAGCAGGGGGTGGGGGGGAAATCATAAAGAGAAAGCATGTGGGAAATATTAGGGCGAGAAAAGCTGGAACAAACACACACAAACAAACAGATGAGATGCGATTAGGACAAAACCTACAGGAGATCTGAGGAAACACATCCGCTAAGAGATGCTTAGCCGTTTATGGGAACTCAAGTGACTTTTGATCACCACAACTTTCCTGGCAATATTCTGAGCTTTTCGGCTGCCGTTTTGTGCACGCGCAAGCATCAGATGAAAGGAAAAGGAACACTCGTACAGCGGCGGGGGCGGTTCAAAAATCTGACAGGCGACAATCGCAAGGCGAAGCTCAAGTGATTTCATTCTAAACATTCATTCCCGTCGGCACAGGCCACTTTAAATTTAAAACGGAGAGGAAAAGAATGTAAATTGTTTACAGATTTTGGGGGATCAGTTTGTCCTCTTTAACTCATTCACTGCCAGACGATTGCAAAAAATCCAGTGCCAGGGTTTTTTGTCATTTTCACTCAAATTGCAGGACCCACCGAACATTGCGTTTTTGGACTACATAATCGTTCAATGTAGCACAAGAAACCTTTTTTTCTCATCAGAAAAAAACAGCGTTAATTCCCAAGTTATATGGGTCTGGAGTTATCTGATCTTGAAATGGGGGCAGCTGTACAAAATACAATACATACATAATGATTTATATAGGGCTTTAACAACAGCTAAAGCTGTAACAAAGCGCCAACATGGAAAAAACGGAAATGCTGCCCCCTCATAGAAAAGCATTGAGTCAGAGGTCTGACTAGTGCTTTATTGGCACCCTCCTGCAAGAAAAAACAAAACCCGAGCAAATTCAGGAATGGCGCTCCATGTCATGCTTTTCAATTCCCGAATAAATTCAATAATGGCAGTGAATGAGTTAATATACTGAAGCCAAAGAACCCGGGATGAGATGTTGCCATCGGTGACGCCTGCGTCCTGACTTCCGTCCTTTCAGCTGAAATGACAAGATTCACTTCTGCAGGAAAGCATCTTTGACATGACTCTTTCGTCCACAAATCGAGCAAAAGCCAACTTAAGCGAGGCGTTGGGCATCACGGTTGCAACAAATCAATTCATCCGTAAAAAACGATAGTAGTGCATATGAAGTCAACTTGTGTATTAGTATATAAAGTGTACTTTTGCATAACAAACGGGAACAAATAAAGTTATAAAAGTATACTGTATGTATACTTCTCAGTATAAGCAAAGATTATTTAAAGGACAACCAACAGCACTTTTTTGTTTCCTAACTGACACCAGAAAAACGTTTTATAGCATCTAAAATACCCAAAACACGCAGGATGATTTTAGTCAAATGCAAAACACCAATAAAAATGACTTAAAGTGTCCAAAATCTGCAAAAGAATTGAGCTGCGAATTGAGCATTTTCAGAAAGTCCCGCCCCCACTTTGTGACGTCACGCCAAGACGTCTTGCATTGCTGGAGAATCAAAACAATGGCTTCAGATTCGGAGAATATGCTTTCTTGTTACACATCCAGTTATGAATATGATTCAAATAGTTCTGAAGAGGAAAGCATACATGTTTGCAATCGATTAAAGAAGGTTTTCTGGGTCGGGTCTGGGTTTGATGGCTCAAGACTGACGTGTAGTGTCACAGAAAATGCAGAAGATGGCGGCAGAGCTCCATGTAAGGAATTAATCAGCCCGTTTCCACAGGCTGATTAATTCCTTACACTGAGCTTTGTCGTCCTCTTCTGCCTCTTTTCGGTGCAACACGAGGTTTTCAGACCAAACAAGTACAGCAAAATGCATTGACGTGATGGAACGACTGCTACAATGTGTCCTTTTTTCGGTCAGGGGCGTTCCTTCAGTGACGTAGGGTGAGGACTCGTCACCAATTCAAAAACAAGACTTCCGGAATATTCAGCTCGAGTCTTAAAACGTAAAATATAGCTATATGCGGTGGAATCTTAAAATACGCTCAGTAGAAGTCATTTGAAGCCATTTTACAAATTATGGACACAACTTGTCCTGTCCGGAGGGGTCGGTTGTCCTTTAAACATGCATCTGCGAATTTTATAAACATGCGGTGGAGCGCGCAGCTGGCAGAGGAGTTGAGGGCTCCAACTTACTGGTACTGTAATATTGACCACTTGACCACTTTTGGAGGAAAAGAGCTTAGCAGTATCCCAAAAAGTCGGTGGAAACTGGTTCCTACTTAGTTATGACCCACTGAAGAGAAGTGCTTATATAAAATGAATAGATCGATGAATCCCACAAAAATGTTTTTCATTTATTTACTTTTACTGGATTGTCATAAAAAAATTGTAAAGGGAAGCCCAGACTTTGTCTGACTTTTCGTGGAAGGGAAAAAACATTGCCAGAGGTCTGACCAGCGCTTTATCAACACCATGGCAAGATAAACCCCCCCCCCCCAAAAAAAAGTTCTATGTCATATTTCCAATTCCCGAATACATTTGTGAATGGCAGTGGATGAGTTAAAAACCAATTGAAATAGCCCCATTTAAATAAATAAATAATATGTTCACAATAGCATCGCTTTGACTTTGGGACTTGTAAAATTGCCTCCCCCCCAACTCATCCTATCTACAGGAAATATGTAAATAATGGTGAGGTCACAGACTTTGATTACACAACACACATTTTCATTATCGGACCTTCAATCTAAGACAATGCAGCTTTGGGTTGGGCCTTCAATAACAAAAAGGCACTTGATGCGCCCGGAAAAAACACATTTGTTTTTTATTCACCGTCGCGTTGACACGTGAAGTAATCCGACATCAGATCATCTGCTGGGATTATTACATTTTCTGATTATTCTCAGGACTTCTTGCAGCTGTGTCACGGCAGGAACGACATTATCAGTTCCCAAGCAGCTTCCTCTTTGAGCTAAATGACCTTACTGATAATGCCGTTTCACACAAAAGACAACACAGCCAAGATATAAATACAAGTCACGAATATCGGACGTGTTTATTATTGCCATCTTTGTGCTCATATGATGACAAAGGGAAAGTCCTCTGATATATTTCAGCTTTATTTAGTTTTTGAAACACATTTTCCTCACACGAGCCTTAAATTGTGCACATGTTAGTGAACAGCTCTCCTTCCTTTTAAGGCCATTCTCGGGGCCGTTTACGCTCGCCCTTGCCAAGATTCCGCACGCGTGTGCATAAAACCCAAAAAGTGAGAGATCCTCCGATGAATTTGGCGTCACAGTCAAGCAGGGCCGAGATCTTTGGCCACGGTGCGCAAAACGTACATGTATGCACGGGCACGCGTGGCTCTCGGGCTCTATCATTAAGTCAATTACTTCAAGCATGCGGTGGAGCGCGCAGCTGGCAGAGAAGTTGAGGGCTTCTAAATATAACAAAAACGCTACCAAGCGCACACGCATGCCATCTCTCTCACTGACCTAGCTTAAGCACGTCTGTGGCCCGAATACACACTTGCAACCAACATAGGTGAGATTGAAAAACAAACAAACAAACGGGATGCTTCCGTGAGCGTGACGCGCTATTTCCAAGTGTGTAACCTCAAGCTAGTTTCTTGAAGCCAAAGGGCTGACACGTGAACGTGAGATTCATCGTTGAGTCCGAACGGAGGCACATGTTGAACACTAGCGAGCGTGTGGCTCAAGTGAGCTACAAACAGGAAGCAGCGTGGGAGGTGTACCTTCTCATAACAGTGAGAGAGGACGTCCATTTGAAGTACAGTGACCCGCTACTTCACGGTTCATTAGCGCGGGGTCAGTGCATTGCAGATTTTTTTTCATTTAAAAATGACTCAGGTTTTGTACATCGCTATAGCTTGATTGGTTCCCGGCGCTGACGTCGACCAATTACAGCACAATATCCCATGAACAGCATCTTCTCAGCCCTGCCCAGCACCCCCTTGTGTCTAATCACGTGGGTTACTGTTTGATCGGTCGATTCAAATGCTTGCGTGGATCAGCGCTTTCCATTTAGAGTGTGTGTGTATGTCCCCACTTCGCATGTTTTCACCTATCGCTGTCCCCATTAACCGCGATAAACAGAGGATTACTGTAATTCAGGGGTCGGGAACCGCGAGCCATATATTGCTCTTTTGATGATTTCATCTGGCTCGCCGATAAAACGAAATACATATTCTGGCTTCTGCACTATTCATTTCCTGTTTGGGCTGCAGTTGGCGGAAAGCACAATTTTGATTGGATGATACTGACGTAACGTGGCCATTAATGTTCAAAGAGTAATTTTGATTCGATGACAACGACCTAGGTGGCCATTCATGTTAAAACGGGTAAACGTCACTTTTAAATAAACCCGACAAGTAAAAAAAATGACAAGTATAGTACACTTCAGGTTGAATGGACGGAAGGATTCGCCTTTATGGAGAGAAAAGGTTCTGATTCTAATTTGCAATGAAACAATACCATCAATGAAACAGTCGAATGTCAGTGGCACTTTGACAAGCTCTGTGCTAACGTTAGCATCATTATACTTCTGCGAGAGACAGCAGAAAGCAAGTGTGGAAGCTAATGAGACGTGTGCAGGCTAGCTAGCAGTAACTAGCAGTTGACTTTAATTCCGATCGTTTGGCTGGATTTTTACCAATCATGAGGAACGGAAACCATCATATTAATGGTGAGTTGAGTGAACGCGGGCGCGTGTGGCCGCCACTGCTCACCCGCAGAAAAGTGTGTGTTCGTGTTTGCGTGCGTGTTTACGTGCGTGTTTGTCACTGAAAAACGTTTCTCATATTTTGCTTTTATGCCGCTCTTAGTCAGAAAGGTTCCCGACCCCTGCTGTCATTCATCACATAGGAGAAGAGCCAAAGTGGTGAAATGCTAGTTGTTGTTTAATGATAGCCTTCATTTGGGCATTGGGGTGGGTGTGGGGGGTCACTCTGTTTCCTCTTAGCATCTTTAAAGAGTTAGTGCTTTGTGTGAACTACATGATGGACTAAACTGAGAAGTGTAGCATAAATGCAGTGTAAAAATGGAATGCCCTGTCTGCCTGAAAAAAAAAATTCTCATTGGAATTAAAATAAAAAGGACCCAAAATAATTAGAACCAGCATCACAGAACTAGTCAGTTCAATTCCAATTGACCAATTTCACAGCTTGTTTGATATTACATAGCAGCGAGTGGGTTTAGTTAAAAATGCTAACTTGGTGACCGAAAGCTAATGCGAAAACTCCATAGCAATATCAATGCCCAAAATAGCTCTGCTCTTATTTGGCCAAAAAGTCAGCGACACTTTGATTTTATTTGCTCTTATGAAAATAAACAGAGGGTTCAAGAGAGTTGATTTAAAAATGGAAGGGGGGAAACCCGAGACGAAAACAAATGGATGCAGGAAATGACTTGTGCCCCCATGTGGGTTGTGTGAAAGTTGTAGTTTGCGTTCTTATGTGTTGCTTCCGCCTAGTCTAATGACATAGACAAAATATTTTTTTTTCCTGGATTTTAAATCCGCCAATTGGATCCTTGCGTGTTTGGATTCTAGTGTTATCTAGCTAGCTTGCTATCTATTCGTTATCTAGCTGTCTATTGGCTATCTGGCTATTTATTGGCTGGCTGGCTCTCCTAGCTTGCTAGCTATCTCTTAGCTAGCTAGCTAGCTCTCTATTTTTTGAGTTATTCTGGGTTGAGTCAACACGGGCGCGTGTGGCTGCTCACCCACGGAAAAATGTATCATGTGACTGTAAAGTGACCTTGAGAGTTTTGAAAGGCGCTTATAAATGAAATGTATTATTATTATTATTATTATAGCTATCTATTCGCTGGCTAGTGGCTATCTATTCGCTAGCTAATAGCTGTCTATTCACTAGCCGTTCCCAATCTATTCGCTAGCTAGCTAGCTTGCTATCTATTTGAGATACTTCGGGTTGAGTGAACACTGGCGCGCGTGGCTGCCGCTGCTCACCCACAGAAAAAAACTTATCCTGCGACTGTAAAGTGACCTTGAGAGTTTTGAAAGGCGCTTAGAAATGAAATGTATTATGATTATTATTATAAGTCGATTTACATGCGTTTGTGTGTGTTTGTACCTTTGGGGGATCATAAAGCTCCAACTGGTAGCTTTCGCCTCCTTCGCCTTGGCTATCCCTGATCCTCCTGACCAGCAGGCGGCAGCGCTGCCATCGCGGCAAAGAGTCTGAGATGGCGTCGTCCACCAGCAAGTACCTCAGCTGGCCTTCTTTACAGCAGCTGCTGACCTCCGACCTCCTTCGCCTCATGCTCCCGCCGCGTAACCAACGGAAACGATCCAGGAAATGGGAGGCGACTCCAGAGAGAGGCGACACCGTCGTGGATGTCGTTTCGGCGTTGGGAGTAGTGGGCGGTTGAGAGGAACAGGGGGGTAACATTTGCTCGGATGTGCGGGGCGAGACGCTTGCGGGGCCGGTGAAGGAGTGGGTGGGGTTGTTGATGGACAGGTCCTGTGTTGAGGGTGGCCTGGGAAGAGGCCCTTTCTTAAAAAGTCGTCGGACAGACTGCCGGATCTGACTGACTGAGAAGTGTGTGACATCGGCGTGCGCCGGACCCGAAGTTGAAGAGTCGGATATGTGTCGATTCGCTGTACCAGATAGCTCCTCGTTACTACGGCTACGGAACAACAATGACCCGCTACCCAACGTACGGGTCAAGCCCCTGAGCAGCACCGGGTTCCCTGAACGGGGGTTTCCTGCCGCGCACCGCAGGGGCCGCTCTTGCTCCCTGGTCACCACCACCGGCTCCACTTTTGGCGACACCACGGCAAAGAGAGCGGCTCCTCCGGTTTGTCGGCCCGCCTCCCGGTAATCCTGCACCCCGGAGAAAGCGGTGATTCGTAATCGACCGATCACGGTCTGCGACGGAACCCTATGAACCGCCGGGGCGATGCTGCCGGGAGCGTTGGAGGAGGGGTTCTGCTGGAGAGGTGTGCCATCTTTGTCGACCTCGCAGCAAAAATGCTGCTGGAAGAGGTCGGTGAACTGCTTGGAAAAAGTCTCCGGCGGGGGGGCGTCATGCTGGGGGCGCTCCCTGGCGAAACTCCGATAGTGTCCCGCGAGTTGGCGCGCTGTGGCAATGGCATGCAGCTCGCAGAACTCCCTCCAGCCACGTGGGAGTGATGCCACTGCCACCCCTTGGCCGCCTCCTACTGTCGCGGTGCTGCTGGCTGGCTGGAATGTGTTACCATTCATTGCAGTAACCACACCGGCTGAGAATCACTGCAGGGACGCAAACACACAGAGAAGTCAATCAAACAAGGGTTCAAAAGTCAATATGAATGTGGCGAATAGATGCACGGGTGGCAGTTACAAAACGGAAAGAAATGGAAATGGAAGTAGGAGTCAATTCAGATCATCACGAGAGCATCCGGTATTTTCTTAGAACATTCTTAGAACATCAAACAATGTGACAGAACATCCAAAATGTTACAAATTACAGTAAAGTCTCGTTATATCGATATTCTCGGGAGTCGGAAAAAATATCCATATAACCGGACTATCGATATATCCGATCCTGCGGCATGTAAATTTTCTCCTTGCGTTCATAGAAATAGTATTGTAATAAGCAGTACTATCGATATAACCGATATCGATATAACGAGACTTTACTGTATCTCACACCAGAAAAAAAATGTCCAATCTCCACTCCATGAGAGAGACACTGACTCCCACGCGGTCAAGAAAATCATACGCATGAGGACTGGAGGAAATCGTTCCAGTCAGGAGATGGACCCACTTAAAAAGCAAAAATAAATACATAAAGAAAATAATAGAGAAGAAGAAAGGAGTGGAAGCAATTAACACGGCGAATTGTGTTCTCGTTCCCCTCCTGCGCCGATTGCAGAAGGTCAAGTATGTGAAATGAATGAACACATTCATAAGTAATTGAGACAGACAGTGAATGAGGTCTGACTAAGGAAGTATGGCTGGAAAATTTCTCAATCAACCACACTGCCGGCCGGCTCCGCCATCTGTGTGCTCGGGTGTGAATACGCGACCTATTTACAGGCGCAACCCCTCCACCCCCACCAGCACACACACACATACACACACTGATGTGTGCACCAGATATATACACGTTTCACTTTCTTTGTTTCAAAATCAATTCATGAGAGCTCCAATAAAGGGGTTTATTCTAAACCAGGCTAGTGTCCCAAGTCCGGTTGAGGGGCCAAATGCGGCCCGTGGTCAATTTTTATCCGTCCTGCAGCCTTCGTTATAAAATCAATAACGTCTGGCCCGTATGTAGAAATAATACATTGGGCAATAGCGCTGTTAAACGACAACCAACACCATTTTTTTGTTTCCTAACTGACATCAGAAAACGTTTTACAGCATCTAAAATACCCAAAACACGCAGGTTGATATTTTCAGTCAAAGGCAAAACACCGATAAAAATGAGTTAAAGTATCCCAAATCTACTTCAAAATGACCCCAAAAATGGCGAGTTTCAGAAGGTCCCGCCCCCTTTTTCGTGACGTCTCGCCAGGACGTCTTGCCTTGCTCTAGAATCAGAACAATGGCTTCAGATTCGGAGAATATGTTTTCTGGTTACTCATCCAGTTATGAATATGATTCAAATAGTTCTGAAGAGGAAATCATAAATGTTTGCAATCGATTAAAGAAGTCCTTCCGGATCATTTTGAGGCGTCTGGACTCCAATGTAGCGTCCCGGAAAATGTACAAAATGGCGTACAAGCGCCATTGGAAATGGGCTTAATAGTCTGCTGGGAATTTGTGTCAGCTCATATCAAATAGTAGTATCAGTGCAACACACAACTATTCACCATTGCGTTATTTATGTGTTTTCCTACTAATTTCGCCATCAACATGAAATTTTCAGACCAAACAAAGTACCCAAAATGCATTGTGTGTCACTTTCTTGGTCAGGGGCGTTCCAGACGTGACGTCATGTCAGACATCGCCATCAACTCGAAAACAAGACTTCCTGAATATTCAGCGCAATTATTAAAACGTAAAATATAGCTATATGCGGTGGAATCTTTGTAAAATACGCTCAGTAGAAGTCATTGGAAGTGATTTTACAAATTAGGGACACAACTTGTCCGGAGGCGTCGATTGTCCCTTAAAGGACAACCGACGTCACTTTTTGGTTTCCTAACTGACATCAGAAAAACGTTTTATAGCATCTAAAATACCCAAAACACGCAGTATGATATTTTTATTCAAATGCAAAACACCAATAAAAATGACTTAAAGTGTCCAAAATCTGCAAAAAATTGAGCTGCGAATTGGGCATTTCCAGAAAGTCCCGCCCCCAGTTCGTCCGGGGCTTCAGTTGTCCTTTAGGTGCTGCCATCTAGAAACTCAATTCGGAACATAAAATTAGTATATGACTAATTGACTGAATGAGCTCCCCAATTTTTTTAAATGGCGACACGTCTGTGTAAAATGGCGACAATTAAAGGTGTAAAAGTAAAAATGAAGTGAATAGTCAATTTCAATTTTCAATGTCAATTAAATTTTCATATGCATGTTTCAAATTAACCAAAACACATGCTTAACTCATTCAGTGCCAGACGTACAAGAATATGTCCGCTCCAGTGACAGGGTTTTTGTCATTTTCACTCAAATTACAGGACCCACAGAATATGAAGTTTTAGGACTACATAAACATTCAAAGCTGCGTAAGAAACCTTAGACTCTCTTCTTTCATCAGAAAAAAAGAGTTAATTCCTAAGTGATATGGGTCAGGAGTTATCTGACCTTGAAATGGGGTCAGCTGTAGAAAAGGCAAATGCTGTCCCCTCGTGGAAGGGAAAAAAACCTGGCCAGACGTTTGACCAGCAGTTTATCGGCACCCCCCGCAAGAAAAAACAACCCGAACAAATTCGGCAATGGCGCTCCACGTCATATTTACAGAATGGCCTGCTGAAATTTGTGTAAATTAATTGCTGTTATATGTAAAGAATATCTGCTCAGGCTGCCCCCCCCTACATTTTTAACAGGCCAAATCTAGCCCCTTTTGCAAAATGTTTGGACACCCTTGTTCTAAATGAACAAAAACAGTCTGTGTACTGGTCGCAAGTCGATTGTGGAGGTTGTAGAAGGAATTATTTATGATACTAAGATTCTTTTAACTACCCTGTCAGATGCATCACAGAGTCCGTTACTGCGGCGTTTGACTGATTATGTGTCAGACATAATGGTATAAAATTAGCATGGTTTCACCATCTCCCCCTCCACCCGTATTGGTTTAGTGATAACGAAACAAATAGGACGGGTTAGCTTATTCATTGCCACTGAAGCGATGATGAGGGATTTGTGCTGAGTCGACAGAAGCGCGTCTTTGTGGCCTGACAGTCCCATGTTAACGTTGGATGGTGATTTTTATTTGTATTGTTGGGGGTGGGCTTCTCTTCCCTTTTTCCCGCGGCGGCCATTTTGTCGCACTGTTCAAATGTGCCTTTTTTTTGTTTTTTCGCTCTTTGGCTCAACTTTCTTTTGGCGAATTCAGCTTTTTTTGTCTTTTCTCTGGACTTTATTTTTATTTCTTTTTTCCTCTCTTCACTGCTTTCTATCTATCTATCTATCTATCTATCTATCTATCTATCTATTAGCTATGCTCTTGAGAGTTCTGAAAGGCACTTATAAATACAATGTATTGTTATTATTAGCTAGCTTTCTATCTATTTGAATTACTTCCGGGTTGAGTGAACGCTGGCGCGTGTGCCGTTGCTCACCCACAGAAAAACTTATCCTGTGAATGTAAAGTGACCTTGAGAGTTTTGAAAGACATGAAATGTATTATTATTATTATATATTTTTTGTACCTGCAATAATCAGCATTTCAGCCATAATGGCTCCAAAACCTAAAAATAATAACAATCGGTAACATTAATTATAATTGTGAAACAAACAGTGCCTTGACAAGAATAGCCTATTTGAAACTGGAGAGACAGAAAGTGTGGTCAAGAGGTGTCGATAATCATTTGCTAAACTGATGACACACCGAGGAAGGTTGCATCAGGTCAACGACGATTTGGGGCATTGATGAAGTGGATTGAGGTCAAAAATGTTTTTTTTTCCACCACAGCTAAATGGTGCCAATTTCATTTAGAAGTTCTACTAAGAAGTCTTGGTGTGCGATAAAAATCACCCTGAACTTCATTCAAAAAGACTCAAGTGTGCCAAAGTGAATGCACATTGTTACCCGCCTCCCCTCCTCGCCTCAAACACCACAATATTTATTTTGTGATCTTAAACATGACCCCCCCCAAACTTCCTTTTAAAGTCAAGGGGACGCTATAGGGTCACACATTCCCAGATGGGGAAAAATGATTAGTCACGGCTGATACTAAGCGTCTCTTCAGATAATTAGAAAGGCATTGGCGCCGTGGTTTCACCAATCAACCGATTATGTCAACAAAGAAACAGTTTGTAGTCATTCCACCCAAAAGGAAATTCAGATCCCGTCCATCACCTCTTCAAACAGTTTTGCTCTTGTCCGCCAGTGAGAATAAGTACGTCTAACTGAGTCAAAGCGGCAAAAAAATAACAAATAAATAAGCTAATTGGAAGTGACATTCTACCTGCAAGCACGTCATTCGAGAATTTAAAGATTTCCTTCACAACCTCTGCGCCTACCGATGCCTAAAATGTGGTTTAAGGAGTAATCATAAACCTACAATACATACCGGCTTCCTCCCATGCAGCAGTCAAGGCTCTTTTTTACAAACAGGAAGTACGACGGTATGTGCGGATATTTGCCAATATGTTAAAAACGCGGGTATGCGTGTGTGTGTTGAGGTGGCAGAGGAAAAGGGGACGTTCGGGAGCCCAAAAGACCACCTAAAAAAATAAAAACAAGAAATAGAAGGTGGGTGCTTCTTTGTGTTCAGCAAAAACATGCTCCAACATGACAAATTATCTGCTGGCCAAATCTCTCTCCATGTCCCCAGTGACGCCATTCAGCATGAGTGTCGTGCAGCGAGCTTACAGCTGACTTGGGACCTCCCACCCGTCCCACCTCACATAATCAAACATACTCATGTGGACATAAGGAAAAAAAAAACTTGGCATCGTGAAATATTGCATCACCAACGTTCCTAGAGGAGTCCCGCCACAAGTGCCAATTCCCTTCCTGTCGTGTATAAGAGCATGCTCAGTGCGCGCTCTCTTCGAGCCCCTTCAGTCGGCCCCCCAAGAAGTCTCTTTCTATCTGCATGGCCAGCCCAGCGATGACTCAGCAACAAGTGACTCAACATGCGCACACATTACAAACACTTCCTCTTGCTGGATCCCTCCGGGGGTGCGGGGGGCTCACACGCCACTGTTCCCATCGGTCATCCTCAGCGTCCGGCCTTCTAAGCGTTCACACTCATGCATGCATTCCAATTGTAGAGCAAACTGAATATTTTTGGAAACATTTCAACTCTCTTGACAATCGGTGGACATGTAATGTAGATCGTCAACCACCAGGCAACGACTCTTGCCGATGGGCAATTTAGAGTTTTTCAACCAGCGTGCAGGATTTGAGGAACGTGTGAGGAAGTCAGGGCCCCAAAAACCCAAACCTCAGAACTTTGAGGCAGAAGTGCCAACTGCTCGACCACATTGAGTCCAGCTCAGTTGAACCAAATTCAAAAGCGTCTGCTTGCAATAGCGTTTGCTCACTCTTGCACCCTGGTGTGATTTGGTTCCCCCTGACAATAAATAAATAAATAAATAAATAAATAAATAAATACCGCTGACATGACATCACCGTAATAGTTTACCATTTTAAATGCCAATGTGAGTGCCAAAAGACCCAAAATCGACAAACTACATTTGTTGCCGTTCCCGAATTTTTCGGGAATTGAAAATATGACGTAGAGCGTCGATGAAAAGATTTCTTCAGCCGTCATCTGTACTGCTTTGAAGGTGTCGGACGTTTCGCTTCTTATCCAAGAGGCTTCGTCAGCAAACTAAAATCTTTTGCTGGTAGTTTAGTTTGCTGACAAAACCTCTTGTATAAGAAGCGAAACGTCTGACACCTACAAAGAAGTACAGATGACGGCTGAAGAAACCTTTTCATCGATGGACCACTCCTGTACGACTGAGAGCTTACACAGACGCATGACGTAGAACGCCATTCCCGAATTTGTCCGGGTTTTGTTTTTTCTTGTGGGGGGTGGCAATAAAGCGCTCGTCAGACCTCTCGCAATGTTTTTTCACTTCAATGAGGGGGCAGCATTTGCGCCCCCTCGCTAACATTTTGTCAATGTTAGCGTTTTGCTACAGGTTCAGCTGTTGTTAAAGCACTATATTAATCATTATGTATGTATTGTATTTTGTACAGTCGCCTTATAACTAAGGAACTCACTCTTCACTCATAAAGGGTTCAGTGAATGTGCATATTAACTCATTCACTGCTATTCCTGAATTTATTCCCGAATATATCCCAAATTTATTTATTATTATTCCCCCATTTCAAGCTCAAAAAATTCCATACCCATATAATTTAGGAATTAACTATTTTTCTGATGAAAAACAGAGTGTAAGGTTTCTTACGCTGAATTGAATGTTTATGTTGTCCTAAAATTCGATATTCTGTGGGTCCTGGAATTTGAGTGAAAATGACAAAAACCCTGGCACTGGAGTGGACACATTTTTGCACATCGTCTGGCAGTGAATGAGTTAAAAAAGTGGTACTGAAATACACACCGTTTTAGGCGATCACATCTTTAATCATTTATGACCCCCTTATCCATCTCACCTTTTATCATAGCTCAACATACTGCGTCCATTGAGTCGATTTAAATACAAACACCCCCGCACCAGCCACAGGGTAGGTCCCATTTAAGACTACTGAGGCTGCGGCTCAATCACTTCATCTTCAAATCAAAAACAGGCAAGCGAAGGCCTTTATTGGACATACCCACGTGTCAAACAGCTGCCGAATTAAATTGTTTTCCAGGAAAGCAGCTTGCGACAAGAATCAAAACGAGCATTTTCAGAGAGCTGCATGCCTTTCGTCAAAAAAATATACATATTAAAAACTAAGATTAAAATGGACTTGAAAATCACATAAACCTGACGCACATTGGCGGTCTTTTACTTGTTAGTTTTGTTTAAAAAAAAGTGACCTTATGATGGTATTTTTAAAAAAGTGCTGAGGAACCAATCCACAGACTCATGGCTAATCAAGACTGTTAGTCATAGTCTTCATCAAGGAGTCTCTCTGTTTCGAAAAAAAAAACTACAATACAGATGGAAGCCACAAGACTTTCAATGTGAACCAACCCAACATCAAAACGATACTCCGTAACGCTCGTATGTGACAAACACACGTCAAACCGATCTTGTCTTCTGAGTTAACCTCATGACCTCACCGGTTTGATTTGTAGCGCAACCTTGAATTGACCTCGGATATGCTGTGACACTTCACCCAAGGGGCTTGCGGGGATTTTTCACGTTCAAAATTTGATGGTGACAAGTAAATACTGTATTTTCCAGATTATAAGGTGCATGGGACTATAAGGCGCACCCCCAATGAATGGTGTATAACTTTTTCCATGTATATGGCGCACCGGATTATAAGGCACACCTTAAAGGACAACCACGTCACTTTTTTGTTTTTTAATTGACACCAGAAAAAAGTTTTATAGCATCTAAAATACCCAAAACACGCAGTATGATATTTTTACTCAAATGCAAAACACCAATAAAAATGACTTAAAGTGTCCAAAATCTGCAAAAAATTGAGCTGCGAATTGGGCATTTTCAGAAAGTCCCGCCCCCAGTTCGCGACGTCACGCCAAGACGTCTTGCATTGCTTGTGAATCAAAATAATGACTTCAGATTCGGAGAATATGCTTTCTTGTTACACATCCAGTGATGAATATGATTCAAATAGTTCTGAAGAGGAAAGCAGACATGTTTGCAATCGATTAAAGAATTTATTTGTGCCATTTTCAGGCAACATTGGGGGGGAAAATCTCTCACCCAAAAAAAAGAGGAACAAAATGGCGACCTCCTGTGGCCACCTGCGTTTTCACAGGCTGATAAATTCTTTATATGGCGCTTGGACGCTCTCTTCTGGCCTTCTGGCCGCTTTTGGGTGCAACACGAGGTCCCCAGACAACACAAGTACAGCAAAATACATTGTGACGTGATGGAAGGACCGCTACAAAGCGTCTTTTTTACAGTCAAGGGCGGTCCTTTAGTGACGTCACGTACGGACTCGTCACAAACTGAAAAACAAGACTTCCTGAATATTCAGTGTGAGTCTTAAAACGTAAAATATAGCTATATGCGGTGGAATCTTTGTAAAATACGCTCAATAGAAGTCATTTGAAGCCATTTTAAAAATTATGGACACAACTTGTCCGGAGACGTCGGTTGTCCTTTAAATGAATGACATATTGCACGCGTGAGCACGCAGCTGCTCCCCTCTCCCGGCAAATTGGCATTTTCGTGTTTATTATGTTTCATTATAAGTCATTATAAGTGCCTTGCACGCTGGGTCCGAGAGGACAGTAATTTCATCATAAATGTTTGGAAGACAAACTTTTTGCCTTAAACACACTTTCTGGGAACCAATTACGTTTGTATGCTGAGGTATCACTGTATATTTTTTGGAGACACTAAATACAAAACCAAGCAAAAAAAAAATAATGCCAAATCTTCCATTTCTAGTCATTGTGCTAAAATAGAAAATGATGTTGAAATTGAGAAAACACACAAGAGATTATTGAAATCAAACAGTGATTTATATATCCCTGCATGGACCGCGCACTCCTTCTTCCACAAGGTAGAAATGGAGTCGTGGCGGCTGACAGTAGTTGGAGACCTGTTCTGGCTCAAGATTACTTCACATATAAGGCTCACGTATGTATAAGGCTCAGCGTCATCACATGAAAAAAAAAAAGCTTTTGGGTGCACCTTATAGTATGGAAATTACGGTAAATAAAACATCGCGTGAGGGGGGTGCAGGCTTCAACGATGCACTGCTTTATGCTCATTGTGAGGAACGATACATCCCGAATTGCGTAATTAAGTTACGTTCAGATGGCCCAAACATTTGCCAAGTCAATGAATGAGAGAAAAAAAAAATAAAACACGATGTTAACATAACAAATCATTCAACTAAATCAAACTCGATTATCACGAAACTATTGAGTGGGGAAACTATAAAAGTTTTACAAATATAAGGTGCACCTTCAATAAATGGTGTATTTTCTATATACAGTATAAGGCGCACCTTCACAGAATGAACAAAGGTTTTCCACATATAAAAGATAAATATATAAAAGTGTTCCAAATATAAGGTGCACCGGAGTATATGGGGCACTCCCAATGAATGGTGTATTTTAAAACATTTTCCATCTATAAGGCGCACCTTCGATGAAAAAAAACAAGTTTTACAAATATAATCTATAAATATATAAAAGTTTTCCGAATATAAGGCTTACCCCATTATAAGGTGCTACAGTAGAGGCTGGGGTTACGCATTACTTCTCGAGGGGTGAACTGAGTCAGTGGCTGCTGACAGTAGTTGCGAGACCTGTTGTGGCTCAATATGACTTCACATATAAGGTGCACCGGCGTATAAGGCGCAGAGTCGTCTTTTGAAGAAAATCAAGGCTTTTGGGTGTGCCTTATACACTGTAAAATACAGTACTAATAATAATACCATCTTCTTGTCTACTGCTTCAGATGTCAAAGGAGTCCCATGCCCCAAACAATCTCAAACAATTTACTATTCCCATTACTATCAATCACGGACAGCTATTTCCGAACAGCGTGTGATCTCACAGGGCTGCGTGGCACGAATTGATCAGACACATCAAATGTGGTTTTTCCCGAAAATTGGAGTGAAAAAAAAACATGGTAACATGTGCATCACAGGATCTGGGATGGAAAACAGATTTTGTTACCACCTTTGAATTTTCATTGTGTGAGTCAGTGTGGCTTATGCTGAACAAAGCGTAGCAAGTGCGTGGGCACTGGGGGTTGGGGGTCGGGGTTATTAGAAAAAAGAAGGGCTGTGGGTGGAGGGGGTTAAGGGACTAAAACGAAAGAAAAACTGAGTTAGGCAAGAAAGAGTCATTGACGGAGGAGGAGGAAGGCCATGTTTGGGAATGGGGGTTCAGGTGGTCGAGTGGAGGATCTTAACACTTACTGGGCTCGCAATCACAGTGACAGGAGCCCTGCGCCGGCGAGCATTGACTGCCACGTAAAAGGCGATGGGTGCAATTTGTACGTGTGCCTATGATGACATCATTGGTGCTGACGGATTGACCGACTGCGCTGAGGTTGATTGAAAAATTTGACACTCCAACGGCATCAGTTTTTCCACAAGGGTGGAAACTCTCGTGACTGTAGTGAGGATTGATTCCATCTTTTCTTCCATTTTGGCTTTGTGTTCTTTTGAGAAAGTGGATTTTGAAGAAGAGTGAAAAATAATAATGGCAGTAGAAATCATCTATATACAGTAAAGTCTCGTTATATCGATATCGGATATATCGATAGTCCCGGTTATATCGATACTATTTCTATGCAGCACGGAGAAAGTTACATGCAAACAGGGTCGCATATATCGATAGTCCCGGTTATATCGATATTTTTTCGGACTCCCTTGAATATCGATATAACGAGACTTTACTGTATATACATACATATATATACATACATACACATACATACATATATATACATACATATACATACATACATACATACATACACATATATATATATATATATATATATATATATATATATATATATATATATATATATATATATATATATACATACATATATATACATATACATATACATATATATATATATATATATATATATATATATATATATATATATATATACATATACATACATACATACATACATACATATATATACATACATATATATACACATACATACATTACATATAAATACATAATAATATATATATATATATATATATATTTATTATTATTATTGGACAAATCTATTCTATTGGTCAGATGCTACATGTCATTTTTTGAAATTAATGATTCAGCTGAAGTGTTGAAAATGGTCAGCTGTGTCAATTTGAAAGGCAAAATAAAGAAAATAAATGAATCAGTTGTTGTTTCCATTTACAACCGGATATTCATAACCATTACTGGTGAAACAACGAATAAATAAATCAATATTTTGCACATATTTTCAATCCGGGAGGGTGTGGGTAAACTGGATTGCCAACCCGCAGGAAAAAGCGGGCCACTTCATG
Source organism: Hippocampus bargibanti (assembly GCF_051943395.1). Lineage (NCBI taxonomy): Eukaryota > Metazoa > Chordata > Actinopteri > Syngnathiformes > Syngnathidae > Hippocampus > Hippocampus bargibanti. The sequence continues at coordinate 10,965,848 of NC_142737.1, read as the reverse complement.
TTGGCCATCACGACAGTAGGGGAAGAACTGACGCCGCGTGACCTTTTTCGGCAACTTTCACTACAAATCATATAACGAAGTACGACAAGCCGCTGCGAAAGGCCAGCGGGAGTACCGTTGCGTAAAAGTGTACGACTTCTTGATGGTAAGCAAAGGACAGCGGGGGATGATGGGACAGGACGGGTCTCAGCTCTCTTTAAGTTTGAGTCGAGAGAGACGCGAGATCGCCTTTCAACGCACACACGGACGCTCCTTGCATAATTGAAGAACATTCTGTCAAAGGAGGAAGCGACACTGAAACATGAGATAACCTTCGTCTTACTTCCCACAGCCTGAGTGGCGCATCAGCTGATTTGTGGTGAAACAAGCAAGGAGCCTCGAGCGACTTTGCAAAACAGCCCGGTGGAAGTCGTTTCACTGAAATTCCTCCCAATTTAACACGCTGACGGGATATGGCAAACTTAAGACAGTCCCTTCCTTGCCTAATATGTGGCATTTACTAACTACTGTAGCTTGGTTAGCACATACAATATTTTTAAAAAGCTTTTGCACAACGCGGAAAAGTATACGTTACAATCAATATATTGTCTTGTTAGCTGTTTTTATTGTATTTATTTATTTATTTTTGCTTTGGTAGACATTCTCCTTCTCAGTTCTGCATTCCCACAACAATTTGCGATCCGACGCGACACAATGCTGCTATTCTTAAGGCGCGCAGAAATAACGCTTTGCTGCTCTCAAGGCCATTTCCTGTGGTCTGGGAACTCGAAGGCTCGCTGGGAAAACTGAAAAGCACCCAGCAACATCTCAAAGCATGAAGAGTAGACAGACGTTCGGAGTAGTAGTGTCGCAAGATGAGACAATTCCACGAGGGGATCCGAGGCCAGTATGACTAATAAAAGATGTCGACACAAAGCCTGAAGTTCGTCACAATGCTCACTAAGACAGAACCTGGCATATTGGGGAAATGATAGTAAAAACAGGGATTTAAGGAGTGAGTAGAGATATCTTGGCAGGATGCACATGTGATAAGTGATTCTGTGTGTGTGGGGGGGGTGAGGTTGTGGGGGGGGGGGGTCTGGGGAAGGCGACCAGTGGCTAGCATCAGAACTAAAAGACACTATAGAATACTGTTGACGATAGAGCACAATCTCTATGAGCAAACATGTAAACCATTGTTACAGTGCCAGTGATAAAGGCGGAATTTCTGACGCATTCGCTGTTTCGAGAATTTACATAAGTATAATGTAATAATAATAATCAAAGAAGATAGCCACAATATGTGTTTTAAGAGTTACATACAACTGTGAATTAAATGTCAGCACGGGTGCTAATGCAACGCAACATCAAAACTGTGTCCTGGTTAGCCTACAGATATTACAATAGACAAAGAATTAACGTAATTATAGTGAAATAATAATAATCGAAGAAGCTAGCCACAAAGTATGTTTAAATAGTTACATACAATTGTGAACTAAATGTCAGAACTGGTGCTAATGCTAACGCAGCGTCAAAACTGTGTCTTGGTCAGCCTACCTGTATTAAAATCCAGAAGGAATTCACATAATTATTGTGATAATAATCTATTACCATTATGATAGACTAATGTAAATGAATTATACTGTTTTCCTTGAATAAGTGTATTTCATGTGCAATGCAAAAACAGTGCAATCTCAAAACTTTGGGCTCATTTTTATTTTTCTCATGTTGCTAAATGTATAGTTTTTGAATGTTGCTGTGCTGATGGCCATTTTGTGTTTGGGAGCCTTTTACTGAGCGAGTTGCTTTTTCTGTAACCACAAAAGGACAAGTCTTCTTGTGCCGGTCCCAAGCCCGGATAAATACAGAGGGTTGTGTCAGGAAGGGCATCTGACGTAAAAGCTTGGCCAAAACAAACATGCGGATCAAACCTCTAAAGATGGAGGACACTGATTTGTGGCGACCCCTTGAAGGGAAAAGCCGAAAGGATAAGAAGATCGTGTGATAATCATCATCATCATCATCATCATCATCATCATCATCATCATCATCAAATAAGCTAGCCACAAAGTATGTCTAAAGAGTTACATACTGTGAACTAAATGTCAAACTGTTGCTAATGCTAACGCAACATCAAAAGTGTGTCCCGGAAGGCCTACCGATATTGCTAACAACTCAAGTAGATGATGTTACACAAGAACAAATTATTTTGTGTGACAGCTACGTTTGCGTCAGGGATCATTAAACTTCTGGAAAACAAAAGCTACATTTTCTACTAAGCTACACGGATGACCCTGTTGCGTCACACGAGTGTATGATTTTGAAGTGCGTCTTTCAACACTTTCATGTCTTTCAATTCCTTGATCTCTTGTTGTGCGTATCACCCTGACGCATAGCACACGCTTGCAAATTGTATAAAAGGAGCTGTCGCGGGACAGAGAGATTGGGCGAACCACGGGGCAGAATCATCTCGGACTCACAGACCCAAAGAGACTTGCACGGACCCGCTCAGGCGCCCGGCTCGCGCCGGGCGTCGGACGGACATCACGGCACGACTTGCTCAACTCCACGCCACGGTCAAGCTCTGCGCGTCACCTGCCTGGGAGATCTGACAACGAACCTACTTACAAATAAAGAGAACCATCAAACTCTTTATTGGCGAGCCAGCCAGGAGGATTTTTTTCCCTCCTCCTCAGCCCAATCAACTCTCCAAATGGAAACACCCAGATTTCCCAGCCGCCCGTGAACCCGGCATCTTCACAGCAAGACCCCTCAAGCCGAGCTCCCGATGGACCGCCACCACCCGTGGGCGCCCCGACCCCACCGTGAAACCTGCCGCACCCTGATGGCCGACATCGTCCAATTCGCCTGGCGACTCTGCAACTAGCTGCATCGTATATGTCCACGATCGCACATCGTCGGACATCGCTTATGTCCACGATCGGACATCATATATGTCCACGATCGGACATCGTCGGACATCGCTTATGTCCACGATCGGACTTCGGGAAGACGCTTCATGGCCGACACGGCCGCCGACGTCAGCGTTCTTCCTCAGCGTCCTGCAGAGCGCCATGGCAACGCGATCATCGCCACCGTCGCCGATGACCGGCCTGTCCGTGCCCGGCAGCGTGGCCAACCCTACGCACCTTCGTCCTCACAATCCCTCATCGATTCTCCGACAACTCACGGTGAGAAGACCTTCCGGCATCGACTCGACGGCCGCGAGGAAAGTTTCCATCGATCGACTCAAACTGGCAGTCGTAGAGCACTCTTTGCCGTGCTCCCGTACAACGACTTCAGACACCACGAAACCTCCTCGGCAACCTCCCAACCGACGCCTGCCACGCCCGGTGACCGTCATCTTGCCTGGCCTCACCATGTCGCAGAATTACTTTTGTTTTTATTTCTTTTTCCTTCATCGTTTTCACCGACTTCGGATCCAGGAGGGGAGCCCTGTTGCGTCACACGAGTGTATGATTTTGAAGTGCGTCTTTCAACACTTTCATGTCTTTCAATTCCTTGATCTCTTGTTGTGCGTATCACCCTGACGCATAGCACACGCTTGCAAATTGTATAAAAGGAGCTGTCGCGGGACAGAGAGATTGGGCGAACCACGGGGCAGAATCATCTCGGACTCACAGACCCAAAGAGACTTGCACGGACCCGCTCAGGCGCCCGGCTCGCGCCGGGCGTCGGACGGACATCACGGCACGACTTGCTCAACTCCACGCCACGGTCAAGCTCTGCGCGTCACCTGCCTGGGAGATCTGACAACGAACCTACTTACAAATAAAGAGAACCATCAAACTCTTTAACCCCCTCCTGCACTGACACTGACATATCGAGTACAAACAGCTTTGTTCAAAATAATTTGCTTGTTAATTTTAAGCAGATTGGCGATATAACTATGTTAAAAAAAGAGTTGAATATATTTCTGCAAGGCAAACCTAGTCAGTACTTTCTTTTCACTTCTTATCACAAGTAGTGTTCTCAACTGTACTGTGCAAGACAGATTTGAGACAATGGAGGCGCTTGAACATGGCCAAACAGACTTGAAAGTCAAAAAGAAAAAAAACAACAACAGCAACATAATCCAAGAGCATGAAACACAATTTATCACCGGAATCTTTAAACAGATGCTTGTTTGGGGGAAAGTTGAAAGCAGCAATCCATCATTCGCATCCGAGCCAAGACGAATTCACACGGTAAAAACACGCTTCAAATATGAGGCCGTCACTCACCGAGCGTTTACTTGCGCCAGCCAAGCGTTAAGAGTGACTCATTCCAAAGTGTCAATAGTTTTCTTGATTTCAAACTGGGAAGACTCCTGACAAGATTGCAGATGTTGAAATGGTGGCGTGCGAGCCAGAGGAATAATTACAGTACGTTTAATCTGACTTGGAATTCTAATTGTAGAGGGAAAGGTCCAAACTGCTTTGAGGAAAGTGGTCAGAAAGACAACTTTTTTGGTAGCGTGCGACTTCTGCTATCTAAAGTTATACAGTGAGATTATGTTCCATGTGCATCAGACCACACTGTAAGATTTAAAGGACAACCGACGCCTCCGGACAAGTTGGACAATTCCCCCGGGCCTGTGTGTGTTTTCTCCGGCTACCCCAATTTCCTCCCACATTCCACAAAAATGCACAGTAGTTTAAAGGACAACCGATGCCTCCGGACAAGTTGTGTCTTGTCCATAATTTGTAAAATCACTTCAAATTACTTCTACTAAGCGTATTTTACAAAGATTCCACCACATATAGCTATATTTTACGTTTTAAGACTCGCGCTGAATATTCAGGAAGTATTGTTTTCGAGTTGGTAACAATTTCTGACGTGACGTCAGGAACGCCCTGACAGAGAAAGCAACACACAATGCATTTTGGGTACTTTGTTTGGTCTGAAAACTTCGTGTTGATGGCGAAATGAGAAGGAAAACACATAAATAATGCAATGGTGAATCGTGTGTTGACCAAGACTACTATTTGATACTAGTTGACACAAATTCCCAGCGAACAAATCAGCCCATTTCCAATGGAGCTTGGGCGCCATCTTGTAAATTTTCTGGGCGCTACATTGGAGTCCAGATGCCTCAAAACGAGACGGAAGGACTTCTTTAATCGATTTCAAACATGTATGCTTTCCTCTTCAGAACTATTTGATTCATATTCATAACTGGATGAGTAACAAGAAAGCATCTTCTCTGAAACTGAAGCCATTGTTTTGATTCTCGAGCAAGGCAAGACGTCCTGGCGTGACGTCACAAACAAGGGGGAGGGACCTTATGAAAGTGAAACTTTCTAAGGTCATTTTGAAGTCGTTTTGGGACACTTTAAGTCATTTTTATTGGTGTTTTGCATTTGACTAAAACTATCAGCCTGCGTGTTTTGGGTATTTTAGATGCTATAAAACGTTTCTCTGATGTCAGTTAGGAAACAAAAAATGGTGTCGGTTGTCCTTTAACTGTTGGTTTTAACACAATGTTTGTCTTGTATGCTTGTCATTCAAGCGTGTCAAACTCATTTTTGTGGCGGGCTAAATTGCCATTGCGGTTTCACCTCGAGGTTAGCAATAATTGTGAAACAGTACATGTAGGATCATATACATGACGAATTGATGGTAGTAGTTTTGAAAAGAGGGACAAGTTAATTGTTTGTTCACATTTTTCCAATTAATTTGAAAGACGAACTGGTAACAACAGCAAAATGTATATAGATTATCGACAAGTAATGGACTTCAAGCTTGAATAGTCATTCCGTAGGGGTAAACCTGACACGATGACTAGTCAGTTCAACTTTTAGACTCATTTTACTCCAATTAGCCCAACGGCAACGGAACAACAAATCCAAATTTGCCACACTTCTGCAGCATGCCAGAGAGCAAAATGTGTATTAATGTCACTCTTCTGAAATGTAAAGCCTTGTCAAACACGTCTAAACCGTGAACTTCCCAAATATAAGCAGCATATTGACTGTTTCACCAGAGAAGAAAACATTCTAGACCCTCCGCTCCTGCCCACCACCTTTTCCAGCTACTCCCCTCAGGCAGGCGCTACCGATCCATGCGCAACAAATCCAGCCGACATTTAAACAGCTTCTTCCCCCAAGCCATTAACTCTCTGAACAGTAGCCCAAATGGAACTGTATGATGATACTGATGATACTTGTGCAGCGTGTTCTACCGGAAACAAATTCCTTGTGTGTTCTACATACTTGGCAATAATGATGATTCTGATTCTGATTGAAGAAAATTGAAAAAGTTTGTAACGCATTACTGAAAGGAGAGTTTTTAATTATTTTTTAAACTGATTCACTGACATTCACAAATTTCCCCAATAAAGGTTTTCTGATTTTTCTGATTTATTCGAGATTTGAAAATATGATGTTGAGCGCCATTCCTGAATTTGTTTGGGTTCTTCTTTTTCTTGCGGGGATGCCGATAAATGCCTGGTCAGACCTCTGGCAATGTTTTTTCCCTTCCACAATGGGGCCGCCTTTGGCTTTTGTCCATGTTAGCGCTGTGTTACAGCTTCAGCTGTTGTTAAAGGACAACTGACGTCTCCGGACAAGTTGTGTCCATAATTTGTAATGGCTTCAAATGACTTCGACTGAGCGTATTTTAATAAGATTCCACCGCATATAGCTATATTTTACGTTTTAAGACTCGCGCTGAATATTCAGGAAGTCTTGTTTTTGAGTTGGTGACGAGTCTGTACGTGACGTCACTAAAGGACCTCCCTTGACCGTAAAAAAGACGCATTGTAGCGGTCCTTCCATCACGTCAATGTATTTTGCTGGACTTGTTTGGTCTGGGGACCTCATTTTGCACCCAAAAGCCGACAGAAGGCCAGAAGAGGGCGTCTAAGCGCCATATAAGGAATTTATCAGCCTGTGAAAACGGAGGTGGCCACAGGAGGTCGCCATTTTGTGCCTCTTTTTTTTTGGGTGAGAGATTTTCCCCCCCAATGTTGCCTCAAAATGGCACAAATAAATTCTTTAACCGATTGCAAACATGTATGCTTTCCTCTTCAGAACTATTTGAATCATATTCATCACTGGATGCGGAACAAGAAAGCATATTCTCGGAATCTGAAGCCATTGTTTTGATTCACAAGCAATGCAAGACGTCTTGGCGTGACGTCACGAACTGGGGGCGGGACTTTCTGAAAATGCCCAATTCGCAGCTCAATTTTTTGCAGGTTTTGGACACTTTAAGTCATTTTTATTGGTGTTTTGCATTTGACTAAAAATATCATACTGCATGTTTTGGGTATTTTAGATGCTATAAAATGTTTTTTTTTCTGGTGTCAGTTAAAAAACAAAAAAGTGACGTCGGTTGTCCTTTAAAGCCCTATATAAACCAATATGTATGTATTGCATTATATTTGGAACAACTACCTTCATTTCAAGTTCATATAACTCCAGACCCATATCACTTAGGAATTAACTCTTTTTTTTCTGATGAAACAAGAGAGTCAAAGGTTTCTTACGCAGCATTGACTATTTATGTAGTCCTAAAACTCAATATTCTGTGGGTCCTGGAATTTGAATGACAATGATAAAAACCCTGGCACTGGGGTGGACAAATTTGCACGTCTGGCAGTGAATGAGTTAACTGAAGCAAATTTCTCATCAACATTCGTATTTTAAAGGTTACCTAAAATGTTGCTCTGGCAGTCAGTCAATGTTATTGATGGCGAATTTTTGATTGATTTACTGAACCGTTAAGTGTTGACAACATGCACTCTTTCGGAAACTCGTGACGTGCAGTATTGCCAGACAAAAACTTAGCTTGCAGTAAATCCTTCCGAAAAAAAAAAGTCAAGATGTACCCATGAAGGCAGGCAAAGCGTCCTGTGACTCAACAGCAAACAATCAGGGCATGTTTCTTTGACCGCATCCCTGCGCCAAGACTCAACCGCAGCACCAACAAGCAGACACATGTTCCCACCCCCAAACCCCCCTTACAACCCCTAATTCCCCGTTGCCAACAACATCCCCCTGAACAACTGCAAGTCTACCGGGCCTGTAATCAACATTTTTGCCAAACAACAAGATTGCGGTGGAGGAACACGACAGCGTGAAGTCACCCAAGTACGAAACAGTCTTTAATTATGGCCGCTTTGAAGGTGGCGCTTGAGTTTGCCTCAAAACAAACATATACATAACCTGGGTATTCAGAGTTTTGTGGTTTTTGTTTTCCCCTTCCCCTAAAAATCCACCTAAAAAAAACCCAAAAACTGTGTTTCCAGCAGTAGCGCACGGACAGACCTTTGTACTGTTTTTGTACTGCTCAAAGCCAAATGACATGTTCCATGATACAGTAAGCTAGCTGCTAGTTTATATGTTCAAGAAAACAACACGAGTCAATTTCATCCCAACTAAAGTCAAGTGAATTAACAGCATGAACAATTATTAATGATATGGACCATGTTTTCATCAACAATTGAAGGAAAAGAAAGAAACATAAGTGTCAATGAAACGAAAAATGAAGTAGAAGCCATCAGCTATTCAAGCTAACAGACAGCATGTTTATTATTTCAGTTTGTTTCTATGACGGAGTATTTTTCCTTTTTTTTTTTTTGGTTAATAGTATTTGTACAAGTGGTTTTTGTGATCATGAGAATAAAGCGTATTTCATGCTGTTTACAATGCACTGAGCACGCAGGATCTTGTCAGTTTTGATTTCAATTGTTCTTACTAATATTTTTCATCACTTGAAGCATACAGTGGGCATCAGTAAACATATAAGTTTAGACGACAAAAAAAAAAACAAAACGCAAAAAAAAAAAAAAGAAAAGTACATTTATGAAGTTGTCCTTTCAAGCAGAGGTCCCCAAATCTCGGGCCGCGGACTGGCACCGGTCTGTGGGTCATTTGGTACCGTGCAGAAAGAATAAATAATTTACATAATTTCCGTTTTATTTATTATCTGAGTCCGAACTATGTTTTATTTTGAAAACTGAAAAATTACCAGATTACATTCATCTATGACTTACTCTTGACGCATGTCAAAACGCTTGTCTAGGTCACGTGATACGTACCGCTAAAATTAGCCCACCGACTACGACTTCTAAGAAAAAAAGGCTACATTTAACAGACAATACCAGGAGTCCTATTTAAAATTTGGATTTATTGCGACAGATAATTCCTACGCACCACACTTTGTACTTGTTTTTGTGGTGTATCTTATTTTGAAGGCACGTTTATACATTATGGTGACCATAGAGCGTTAAGGGACAGAGACAATGTTACATATGCTGTTGGCGTGATGGACTCTGCTAATAAAGTTGTATCAAAATACACAATGGATTCATGTTTATTATTATATTTAAAAGAAAGAAAAAACACTTTCCATGCCTGTCGTATCATTTTATTTTGTTGTATTTATCCGCCGGTCCGTGAAAATATTGTCTGACATTAAACCGGTCCACTGCGCAAAAAAGGTTGGGGACCACTGCTTTAAAAGACAACCGATACCATTTTTTGTTTCCTAACTGACATCAGAAAAACGTTTTATAGCATCTAAAATACCCAAAACACGCAGGCTGATATTTTTAGTCACATGAAAAACACCAATAAAAATGACTTAAAGTGTCCAAAAACTACTTCAAATTGAAGCCGGAAATGGCCAGTTTCAGAAGGTCCCGCCCCCTTGTTCGTGACGTCACGCCAAAACATCTAGCCTTCCTCGAGAAGCAAAGCAATGGCTTCAGATTTGGAGAAGATGCTTTCTTGTTACTCATCCAGTTATGAATATGATTCAAATACAGTAAAGTCTCGTTATATCGATATCGGATATATCGATAGTCCCGGTTATATCGATACTATTTCTATGCACGCACAGAGAAAATTACATGCAAACCGGGTCGGATATATCGATAGTCCCGGTTATATCGATATTTTTTCGGACTCCCTTGAATATCGATATAACGAGACTTTACTGTAGTTCTGAAGAGGAAAGCATAAATGTTTGCAATCGATTAAAGAAGTACTTCCGTGTCATTTTGAGTCGTCAGGACTCCAATGTAGCTCCCAGAAAATGCACAAGATGGCGCCCAAGCTCCGTTGGAAATGGGCTGATTTGTCTGCTGGGAATTTGTGTCAACTAGTGTCAAATAGTAGTCTTGGTGCAACACACAACGATTCACCATAGCGTTATTTTATGTGTTTTCCTTCTAATTTTGCCATCAACACGGATAAACACGAAGTTTTCAGACCAAGCAAAGTACCCAAAATGCATTGTGTGTCGCTTTCTCGGTCAGGGGCGTTCCAGATGTGACGTCACGTCAAGCATCGTCATTAACTCGAAAACAAGACTTCCTGAATATTCAGCGCGAGTCTTAAAACGTAAAATACAGTAAAGTCTCGTTATATCGATATTCAAGGGAGTCCGATAAAAATATCGATATAACCGGGACTATCGATATATCCGACCCTGTTTGCATGTAATTTTCTCCGTGCGTGCATAGAAATAGTATCGATATAACCGGGACTATCGATATATCCGATATCGATATAACGAGACTTTACTGTATAGCTATATGCCGTGGAATCTTTGTAAAATACGCTCAATAGAAGTCATTTGAAGTGATTTCACAAATTATGGACACAACTTGTCCGGGGGCGTCGATTGTCCTTTAAATGACTCACACGGCTGAAGGTTCATGAAAGCGTGACTGCCATTAGGGCACCACTTTTCTGCTTTACAAAGTTTCTTTCTCTTCCATATTTCCGCCCTAATTTGGCTCTTCCTTTTTCAATTCCCATTCCGATCCGTCAGGCAATTATCTCCCCCTGTGAAGCCCCGCCACCACTACCCTTTGCCTTTCCCTTCCCCCTCTCCTACAACACAGCCGTTTCTCGGTCCTCACTCATTGGTCTCGTCAGCAAAGTTCCTGGAAACCCAGAGAAGAGAGGAAGAAACGATGGCCGACAGCGCGGAGATGTGAAGCCGAGGTCACGTGGACTGATCCGCCAGAGACGGCGGACATCGTGTTTCTTCTTGGAAAAATTAACCATCGTCCAAAGCACAATTACCATGTTTGATGTATGCCTGAATGCAAGGAACATAAGCAGCTCATCGCTAAAATCACTGATGGACTAGCTCTTCCGGATTGGAAGAGCTAGTACCAACGAAATACAGAAGTATGGAGTATGAATACAATAACATAAATACAAATCTTGTGAATTGTATTAATTATTGTATTGTATTAACCAGAAAAGCCTCATAAAATACCTGCGTCCCGGGGTCGCAAGCGCCGGTCGGTCCAGGACAAAATCCCCCCTGAAGCCAAACGATTTTTAACATTACAGCGACTTAAAATGAGGCTTGAAAACACCATACAAATGTTGATCAATGTTAAATATATACTCGTGAAAAAATACCAATATTTCAAATTGTCAATCATGAGAATATTATGGTTGTTATTATTTTAAGAAAACAAAACAGACATATTTTACAATCAACCAAACATTTTAATAATCTACAGTGATAACTTGGCTTACAAACTTAATTGGTTCCCAGAAAGTGTGTGTAAGGCGAAAAGTGTGTATTCCAAACATTAATTTCCCATAGGAAACCATTAAAATGAGAATAATCCGTTCCCAGGTCCCCATAAAAGACAATTTTCTACTAAATAAGCCTTAAAACTACACACAATATACATTATACTATGTATAATAAATGTGCTATTGTATTGTAATTAAAGAAATAAACTGTACAGTATAATAAAGTCATTTTATTTACCTTTGTGATGGTCGTTGATGGCTTGATGGAATGGATAGCTTTTTGCATAAAGTGTCTCAAGGAGCTCTGGGTTGTACATCTTAGAAGTTGTGTTATTGCAACAGCAACAGATGCAGGCAAACACACTAGAAACCTCATTAATAGCTGGTTCCCTTGCTTGTATGTTCTCTTCAAATTGTACAGATGGCTTGGGCGGGTTATTTGTGGAGCCTGATTGATAGGATATTTAACCTTGCAGACTACACTCTGCCTAACTTTCAATAAAGTTGAAATGAGTCCAAATTTCACTGTTTTCTATCCATTTTCTCACATTTCACTTTTGTTTTTTGTTTCTCAACTTCTCAATAATCAAAATATCATGTTTGCTACTATTTTAAGAAAACAAAATAGAAACCTTACAATCAAGCAAACATTTAATCATCAATCTTGTTTGAAAAGTACAATGAATTGTAAGACATTGTTAGCACCTTTTTGTTGCTTTTTCTCCGACACATGGCATTACATGACAATGATAAAAATGATGCTAACTCTTGACTTTTGATTTCAGGAATGATCCGTAGAACGCCCATGCGCAATTCATCTACAGGAAGCTAACAGATGGCACAGTGACGATCGCCTGTTTTAAATTATATACGATACTTAGCGATCTCGTGTTTTGAATGAATGAACGTTGTGTATTTACTATTTAGACGATTTTTAACTTATTGTTTTTAATTGGAAACCGTAATTTTCATTAATAAACCGTAACCCGGAATGGGATAATGAAAACCGTACTCATTATGGCAAAACCAGAGTAGTTTGCACATGTGAAAATGTCCAATAAACATCCCCATAATAGTTGCCATTTGTGCAACTCACTTGACCTCATTTGAACCTGCCTCAAGAATTAGACCACCGCGTGTATTTTGCTTTGGTCTTTGCTTGTCACTCGTGATCGGAGGGCAGAGTATTACGTGATCATTTAAGTGTGTGTAAAAATGATTTAAGATTGCTTTCAAATGTGTTTCGTAACATAACATTTGACTGGTTGGCTTTTGCAGAGATTTAAAAACATTTTTCAATATGTTTCTCAATGGATGAGGAATTGGATTTGGATTTGTGTCAAAATGATGCTGACTATGAAAGTAAGTGGCGAAGCCACCAAGAGTGCTATCTTGTTAACATTCCAATTTTATTGACCACTTGCTGCCTGTTTTTTTTAATTAATTACCTCGTGTGATTCTGACTTCCTGGTGCCCCTCTTGGCACAAAACAATATAAAATCTAGGACAAATTCCAGGATACTGAAGCCATTACCGCCTGTTTGTTCATCTTTTGTCCTCCTATTTTTTTATGCCGCTTATCCTGAGCAGCGTACAGGCGCGCCGGAGCCTATCCCAGCTGACTTTGGACGTGACGCCTGTCACACTTGAGTGATTGCCAGTCAGTCAGAGGGCAAAAACAGACAAATTGCTATTCACGATCACAGTCAAAATTAGAGTAGAGTATTTTCCCGTGTATAAGGCACACCGGAGTATAACGGGCACCCCCAATGAATGGTGTATTTTAAAACTCTTTCCATATATAAGGCGCACCTTCAATGAATGAAAAGTTTTCCAAATATAAGGCACGCCACATT